>NC_142957.1:18169911-18334911 GCF_046866305.1 Octopus bimaculoides
AGTGGGGTGCCGAAAAGTTCCTGGCTTTAAGGGTATCGCAAAAGGCCTGGCTGGAGGCCAAACCTTCCAAGTTCTTTTACAGGGTTTAGAAAAACCGAAGGGCTGCTGGAATAAGTGTGTGAATCTGAGAGGAGAAGAATATGTTTTATAAAATCATAATTAACTGATCCTCCTGTATTTTCTTTTACCCAAAACCATGAACTTTTCAGCACTCCCCTTTTGTGTGTGTGTGTGGTGGGCACATATGCAGGTGTGGCTTCTTTCAGTTTCTGTCTATCACATTCACTCTCAAGACTTCAGTCAGTGTGGGCCTCATGTAGAAGACCCTTGTCCAGGCTACCGGGCTGTAGGACTGAACTTAAAAAATACACGGTTAGAAAACAAACTGAAGCAAACGACCATGCTTGCACAGACTCATTCCTCCGAAACCTAAATTACTTTGAAAATTAATTGAAATACGCAGGAAGTAAATTCCCCACTCCCGGATAGAAATATGGGTTTGAAAAGGTTAACAAGGCACCCTTTGTTTGTGTGTGTGTGTGTGTGAGGGAGGGAGGGAGTCATTAGGCTTTGCTGGCTTAGATGTTAAGGCCTACCTGTATATTTAATCAACAAAAGAATGTATGTATGTGTGTGTGTATGCATATATATATATATATATATATATATATATATATATATAATGCATCTATATATACAGGTAGATGTAAGTATGTACATACATGTCCGTATATATGCATATACTCATTTATTATTTGTATTATATATCTATATATATCTATATATATACACACATACACAGGTGTGTATAATATATAGAGCCACACAAACATTATATAGGATGTCTCTTCACACAACCTGCCCTGCTCCAGCTTGCTTATATACATGCTGGCTGGTACAGTTCAATGAATGCGTGAAAAGCATTCAGGTCCAGAGATGGGGGGAGGGGATGTTGCTTTTGGTGGTGGTGGTGGTGGGGTTGGCTGCAGGTTGCCTTGACTACAGGCTGTATTGCCATGACATGTCAGGCTGCTTTCCAAAGAAATATGTGTGTGTATACTCACACACGCACACTCACACACCCATATATATATATATATAGGAAAATGAAGTGGGAATTGGAGAGAAAGAAAGAAGGTTGTCATGGCAACAAGTAGAAAAAAAAGACACAACAGCTGCACACACACACACACACACTCACACACACACACACAGTAATACAAACACATGCAACCACTTTGTTCAGTGAAGCGATGAAAAGCAGTTGCTTTCTGCTGTTTAGCCCCGGGCAGGTGTTGATCTGGCAGAGTTATGAGGAAAGGCATTCCAGGCATGGCTGTCAGGTTAAGAAGCTTGTTTATTTATATGGCACCATCACCAATGCTTTTTTATGTGACCCCTGGGTTGTGATTGTCAATTCCTGTAGCCATTGCGCATGAACAAGAACGAATTTTTTTCTGAAGCTCTTATAAAATGAAAATAAAGAATTTAATTGGGAGAATTTATATTCCAAAACTTCACCTTTATGTGTTTTATATATTGAAATCTTTACCACCTTTTTTTTGTTGCTTGGTTTGATGGGTCTTCTTCTCAAGCATGACATAATGCCAAAAGTCTGTCATTGCCTCCATGAGGCCCAACACTTGAAAGCAGCTCAACCACCTTGCCTCTGTGACTCCCGTTCGAAAGGAACTCAGCTACCTCACCTCCATGAAGCAGCCCAACACTCAAAAGGAACTCAGCTATTTTGCTTCCATGTGGCCCAGGAGCTCAGCCACTTTACCTCCATGAGGCCAAACACTCAAAAGAACTCAGCCACGTCGCCTCCGTGAGGCCCTGAGTAATATAAAGGTTTCTTTCTATAAGTTCCAAATTGCTCTTGTAATTGAAAAAAGAATGTGATGGTGTATGGGATGACAAAGAATGTTTTGTGGACCACGTTTGAGAGAGAGGACAAGCAAAGGACTGAATAATGTTGCAAAAATAAACTTCAATAAGTTTTTGTTACATCAAACACACTTCTTTTGTGTGTTTAAAAATAAAGTGATGGGAGAAAAAAACAATGATAGGCACGAAAAGATGGTAGGGAGGGAGTAATGGGCGAGAAACAATGACAGGCAGTTACATATTGGTTGTTGGTAAAGCGCCTGAATAGGGTGATGGGGGAGTACACACCCAGTTGCAGCCTATTGTGTCAAAGGATAGCAACTTGGTCATTAGATTTATAAATTGACAAAATACATAGCAGTTTGGAATAAGAGGTACCAGTGTGGATGTGTTAAGAAGTTTGCTTCGCAACCATACGGTTCTGGGTTCAGTCCCACTGCATGGCACCTTGGGCAAGTGTCTTCTACTATATCCTTGGGATTGAACCTCAAATCTCATAGTTGGGAAGTGAATTTCTTAACTGCACTACTTTGCTTGTTTTCTTTTCTTTTTCTTTTTTTGTTTTATTTCGTTAATCTTTCATTTTCTTTTTTATATTTAATTCCAGGTGTCCCCTGTTGTCCGCTCGTCTTCGTCATGATGAAGTCGTTAGAGAAGATTCAGTCTGTTATCGTCCTAAGATAGCTTCAGCTCATCTCATCTCTGGCCCGTTGTCCATTGTCTCCGAGAGGATGGACTGGGCGTTGCTGGTTTTACGACGACGGCAAAGTTTGGCTGACCTTAACGCAATCCAATAAAGGGTCACGCAAACAGGCTCACATACAAACAAAAAAAACAAGAGAAAAACCCTCCAAAAAAAAAAAAGTGAAAAAAAAACACAGAAAAACAAGTTTAAAAAAATATATATATATAAAAAATCAATTAACTGTGGAACAATTAGTGACTCCCTTTCTTCTTTCTCCCAACGTTACTCCGGAACAAGAAGAAAAACCCTTTACAAAAAGTCTCACCAACAGAAATAACATTTTTTCACCATGCCTCCAAAGCAGGGCTCACTTCCACAGAAGGTAGGTGACCACATCTCTCTCTCTTTTTTTTTGTATCTCCTTTTCTCTCTCTTTCCCTTTCTTTCTCCCTCTCTCTCTCTCTTTCTGTCTCGGCTCTTTCTCTCTCTTTCTCTTCTCTCTCTTTTCTCTTCTTTCTTTCTCTCTCTCTCTCCTCTTTCTTGTAATTTTAATTTACATGTTTGTGTGTATTTATATGTATTTGTGTGTCTGTGTGTCTATTTATATGCATATATTTCCTTGCATGTCTTTTATTGACAAAGCCATTCACAGATGACTAAATCATTAGCATTTAACGAAGAAGAAACAAAGACTTATACGGTCTTTCTTCCCTCACCCCAACCCCACTGTAATAACAATAATAATTTTTCAATGACACTCCGGCCATGACAAAAAGCCCATGTCCCTCCTCTCTCTATCTCTCTCTTTATCTACCTCTCTATTTCTTTCTCTCTTTTTATACGTCTATAATATATATATCTATTTTTATTATATTTACAAAGCTGTCTTGCCGATACCGAGGCTGTAAGTACCTTTACAAAATCACCAATACGTCAATAGCTCCTTGTTCTTCCCCCCACCCCCAGCATACCAATATAACGCCACCCCACCACCGTAATCAATGTCAGCTGTTATCCTTTATACCTGTGGCTTCTAATCTCCTTCCTTTCCAAGCTTTGACCAATCTCATCATGGCAAACCCTTCCACTTTCTTTATGCTCTCTCTCTCATGTCCGACCAAACTGGCCTCCTGGATTTCCATTTCAAGTCAAACTTTAGTTAATATTAATTAACCAAATAGAAAAAAAGAAATAAAAAGGTTCTAAGCATACTATAAACAGTAACTGCGTATTTGTTAACTTTATAAGCTCTCAGACTGGTTAAAGAAACATTATTAAAAAATTTTTTAAAAAAACATTCATGGTAAGAGGTTTTCTTGCCAATCACATGGTTTTGGGTTCAGTCCCACTATACGGCAGAGAGTGAACTAATGTAAACATACCAACACCAGTTGTCAAGTAGCAGTGGGACACACATACACAATGGGCTTCTTTCCATTTCCATCTACCAAATCCACTTTCAAGGTTTTGGTCACCCGAGGCTATAGTAGATGACAACTTGCCCAAGGGGTCATGCAGTGGGACTGAACCCAGAACCATGTGGTTGGGAAACAAACTTCTCATTTCACAGCCAAACCTGCACCACACACACACACACACACACACAGAGTAAAATTGACTAATTGTAATCTAGTCTGGTTCTATGTACACATCCAGCAACGAGACACCTGTTGGTAATTGGAAATTAAACAGAAATATAAAACACGTGTTTCATCTCTCTGATGAGGTTAATTAGTCTTAAAATTTCTTATCTTAATTAGTAACTCATCCTAAACATTTAAATAACAAGATACTCACTTGTATTAATCAACATTAAAATTGTGTGTGTGCTCATCCACACACACACACACACACACACACACACACACACACGCATTATCTGAGCAAATCCTGTGTGTTTATGTATATATTTCTCTATAAAGTTTATTATCTGCCTGCCTATCTCGATCTATCTATCTATCTATCTATCTATCTATCTATCTACCTATGTTATCTCTCTACCTATCTCTCTCATTCTCTCTCACTTTGACATTTCATATCTCTCCCATGAGAAGTTCTGGCAGGAAATGGTTACGTTTAGAATTCTCGCTCTCTTCCTCATGGTACAAAATTGATTCCATTCACAGAATTATTTCTATTAACATTTTTGTCTGGCACTGAACATGACTTTTTTTGTTTCCTGTTTGTTTTCTGCTCTTGTACTCTTTCTCCCATTCTAATCTTTCTCTCCCTCTCTATATGTAATCTCTCTCAGTTTTTATTTCTTTACATATCTCTCTCCCCGCCAATTTTTGGTCTGTCTCCTTATCTTCTTTAATCTTTCTATATGTATTTATCTCTTTCAGGTTTTCTTTTTTGGCCCCTCTCCCTATATCTCTTAGTCTGTTGATTTCTGTCTATTTTTATCTATATGTATCTATCTTTCTTTCTCTCTTTCTTTACCTATCTACCTCTCTACCTACCTCATTTTGTCTCTCTCTCTCTCTCAACAAAATACAGACCTGTAGATAACATAGTCCATGTGAAAATCTAGTTTATATATTGACTCAATACAGTGTACCCCAACCAAGCTTTCCTGAAACCCCAGAATTCCATGAGATTAGGAATTCACAGTAATTAGTTATAATTTGGTTAAATATATACAGATGTGTTTTGTTATGTTTAATTTATTTTTAATTAATATTACACAATGTACAATACATTCACTGTGGTTGGGGAACCTTAGCAGACTTTGGCTAGTAAAATGACTTTACAGGAGATGGGGAATGACCTGAATAGGGGATTGAAAGGGAATTTAGGCTCCACAAGGTCTTGGTCAACCCTTTTGATGCTAATCCACCTGAGACCACCCCCACTGGTTCCATGATATAAACTTCCATCAAACTTCCATGTTAATTTATGTTCCAACACCAGATTAATAATGGCAAGCTAACCCTAACCCAAATTCTCCATTATTTTCGAAATTAATTGAAACAAAGGCAGCGTATTTCTACAGAAATCTTTTAGTCATATGATTCAGCTTCCAGATTTTTCCATTAATATTTGTCTTAACCCTTTTGGTACCGACCCATCTGAGATTGGTTCTGTGATATACAAGCTTCCTGTTTTAAAGCGATTTAAGTTAAAACCGTCCATCAGAACTTGCCAGTGAGCTGGCCGAATGGAATTAGCTTTCTGGACAAAATGCTTTGCAGTATTTCGCCTGTTGCTACATTCTGAGCTTTAAATTCCACCGAGGTTGACTTTGCCTTTCATCCTTTTGGGGTCAATTAAATAAGTACCAGTTGAACACTGGGGGGTTGATGTAATCGACACGTCCCCTCCTCCTCCTCCAAGCTGCCCTTGTGGCCAAAATTTTAGATAATTATTATTATTATAAATAAGGCAGCAAGCTGGCTGAATCGTTAGCACACCATTCTGAGTTCAAAACTTGCCGAGGTCAACTTAGCCTCTCGTCCTTCCAGGGTCGATAAAAAAAGTACCAGTTGGACACTGAGGTCGATGTAATTGACTTAACCCATCCCTGAAATTGTTGGCCTTGTGCCAAAATTTTAAGGCCCAGGAAGACCTGGGCTGAGGTGGTGAGGCAAGACCTTCGAACATTGGGCCTCACCGAGGCGATGACTACTGACCGAGACCTTTGGAAATGTGCTGTGCGTGAGAAGACCCGGTAAGCCAAGTGAGATTGTTGCCAGTGCCCCTGGACTGGCTCTTGTGCGGGTGGCACATAAGATGTACCATCCTGAGCGTGACCGTTGCCAGTACCGCCTGACTGGCCTTGTAGGGTTTTCGAGCGAGATCATTGCCAGTGCCCCTGGACTGGCTCTTGTGCGGGTGGCACATAAAAGACACCATTTCGAGCGTGGCCGTTTTCGTGCGGGTGACACGTAAAAGCACCCACTACACTCTCTGAGTGGTTGGCGTTAGGAAGGGCATCCAGCTGTAGAAACTCTGCCAAATCAGATTGGAGCCTGGTGTAGCCATCCGGTTTCACCAGTCCTCAGTTAAATCGTCCAACCCATGCTAGCATGGAAAGCGGACGTTAAACGATGATGATGATGATTATTGTTGTTGTTGTTGTTATAATACAAGGTGGGTGAGCTGCCAGAATCGTTAGCAGACCGGGCGAAATGCTTTGTGGCATTTTGTCCGTTTTTACATTCTGAGTTCAAACTCCATTGAGTTCGATTTTGCCTTTCGTTCCTTCGGAGTTGATAAATTAAGTACCAGTGGCACACTGGGGGTCAATGTTATCGATAGTCTCCTCCCCCGCCCAATATTTCAGAACCTTGTGCTTATAGTAGAAAGTATATTCTTGTTGTTGCTGTTTCGTGTGACTTCTGCTCGGTGCGATGCGTTTGCCCTTATCAACTACAATCACGACCACCACTATTTTCATAATGGTGATGAGTCAGTGGCCTTATCTATATGGAACTCCTCTACATAGTTTGGTGTTGTCGAGACACGGGGTGGGGTGCGGTGGGGTGGGGGGTGGAGTGGGGGCGTAATGTTGCATTGGGGAGAGGGGGGGGTTGCCTTGTTATCTTTAGTATTACATCTCTAGAATGTTTTTATGTGCATGTATTTATATACACACGTGTTTGTGGGGGTGAGGTGTGTAGATGCATGCATGTATAGGGATGGCCGGCGAAAGATGTATTGCGTGTGTGTATACGTGCACGTGTGTGTAGAGAGAGAGACAGTGAGAGTTGTGTGTGCATGTCCACACACACACACACACACACACACACACACACACATATATATATATACACACACACACA
Organism: Octopus bimaculoides; assembly: GCF_046866305.1. Taxonomy (NCBI): domain Eukaryota; kingdom Metazoa; phylum Mollusca; class Cephalopoda; order Octopoda; family Octopodidae; genus Octopus; species Octopus bimaculoides. The sequence goes on from NC_142957.1 coordinate 18,177,268, forward strand.
CACACATATATACACACACACACACACACACACACACTGTAAAATAGAATGTATGTGTAATATTTAGTGTCCTTGCTGATAAAGAAATATGACATTGGACAATAATAATTCTAGATTGGCCATCAATATATTTCATCATATATATATATATATATATATATATTTCATCATACATACATATATATATATATATATATATATATATGTACGATGGAGCAAACAGGAAAAATAGGATTTGAAATATGACTATATGTATATTTTTATTAGTGTTTATCAGAAGCAACAGGGTGATTCAAGATCCAAGTGTTTTGTGCGTTGGCACTCATCATCAAAGTTTGGTAAGTGCCAATGCACGAAGCCCTTGGACCTTGAGTCACTCTGTTGCTTCTGCTAAATATTGATAAATATATATATATATATATATATATATATATAGAGAGAGAGAGAGAGAGAGAGAGAGAGAGAGAGAGAGAGGGAGATTTACATGTACACATGAACACTCACATTTTTGTACATGTAGGAGTACATACACACAGACACACACACACAGACACAGACACACACACACACACACACACACAGACACACACACACATATGTACATTGATAGACTGATGGTGAAAGTAACGTTAGTGCGAGGCTGTGTCCATTATTCGTGTCTGTGAGATGTCCAGCAGTTATGCAGTTGATTGTACAACACGGGGAATACGTTGTGAATGGGACGGAAGATAACAGCATTTCTTCACACAGACAACAGCTTGGGATCACTCCGTGGTGTTGCTTGGAGGTATGTGTGCGTACATATATACATACATATGTTTGTTCTTTTATTCGAGTTTCAGTGATTTGACTGTGGCCATGCTGGAGCACCGCCTTGTGTTTTGGTCAAATAATTCAAACCCCAGGACTTATTTTTAAGCCTTGTACATATTCTGTTGGACTCCCTTGTCAAACTGCTAAGTTATGGAAACATAAACACACAAACACCAGTTGTCAAATGATGACGGGGGTGACAAACATGAACACACACACACACACACACACACACGTATATGACAAGCTTCTTTCAGTTTCCACCTACCAAATCCACTCGCAAAGCTTTGGTCGGCACAAGGCTATAGTAGAAGACACCTGCCCCGGGTGTCACGTGGTGGGACTGAACCCGGAACCATGTGGTTGGGAAGCAAGCTTTTTGTCTGTCTACCTATCTGTGTCTTCCTGTCTGTCTCTGGGTCTGTCTGTCTGTCTCCCGGTCTTTCTATCTCCCAGTTTGTCTGTCTCTCGGTCTGTTTGTGTAAAATATGCATGTGTGAAGATATGTTTGCAGATGGACATGGGGTGTGGTCACATGGCCATGCGTGTGAAATTATGTGGTGTGTATAGACCCATATGTCTATGAATGCTCACATATGGGTGGATGGTTGTGTGTGTGTGCACATGCTTACATAACAGGGTGTCCACATATGGGTGGATGTGTCTTTCTACTCCCATAACAGTATAATAGAACTGATTTAACCCCATTATTCTCATTATTTGGGAAACGAATTAACAGGATCATTCGGTTTGTGTTCTGGCATGTTCCATTCCGTGTTCAAATCCCACTGTTGCCAACTTTGTCTTTCATCCTCTCCGGGACAATAACACGGTACCAGTTAACTGCTGGGGGTGGGCTGGCATTTCTACCCTTTGCAGCTCTGGCAAAAACCCTTCAAGTTGTGATCCTACGTAGCTGAGGAGGTTAGTCTCTCTCTCTCTCTCTCTCTCTCTCTCTCTCTCTCTCTCTCTCTCTCTCTCTCTCTCTCTCTCTCTCTCTCTCTCTGTCTCTCTCTCTCTCTCTGCAGCTGTGTGGAGGCATGCACATGGCTGTGTGGTAAGAAGTCTGCTTCTCAACCATATGGTCCTAGGTTCAGTCCCACTCCATGGCATCCTGGGCAAATGTCTTCTATTATAGCCCCAGGCTGACCAAAGCTTTCTGAATGGATTCGGTTGCTGGAAACTGAAGGAAGCTTATTTTTATATATATTAGGCTGAGGAAAAAGTTTGTGCACCATGTTTAAAAAAAATGTTTTTCTATATATTTTTGTGGTGTGTGTGTGTTCATTCATTTGTCTGAAATCGTTTTATGCCCTGAAAGTCAGCCGTGGGACAAATAGGGGTTTGTAGAATATTCTGAATCTAGAGGAGGGATCGATATGATCTACTAAGAACCTTTGAAGTGATGCCCCAGCATGGCCACTGTCTCTTGATTGAAAACAATAAGGTTAAACACCAAAACAACACATCTACAGCATATGGTTGTGTTTACAGCAAGTCGAAAAAGGTCGCAGTACAAGGGAACTAACTCTAAAGACCTTACAGTTGATTTGCGGACCTGTTAATGAATTGAGTTGCCTCCCGTTGACTACACTAACTTCAATCGGTCCTCCTTCAAAATTAATCATTCTTTATATTATAATAATCGATGTTTCTACGTGTCTTTTCGAACCCGGAGGGATGAAAACTATAGTTGACCCTTTTTTTTCAGTTAGAACTTCGAACCTGGGACTGAATATGAAACCACATGGTTGGAAAGCAAACCTCTTACCACCCGGCCACACCTGCGACTTTCATCGTTTCGGGGTCGTTAAATTAAGTACCAGTTACGTACTGGGGTCGATGTTATCGACTTAATCCCTTTGTCTGTCCCTGTTTGTCCCCTCTGTGTTTAGCCCCTTGTGGGCAATAAAGAAATAAGAAACGTTAGCACGCCGGGTGAAATGCTTAGGGGTATTGCATCTTTTTTTTTTTTTTTTCTAACGATGTAACGGGAAGATTTGGCTGCTATCTCTAGTAACTCCGACTGCCCATTAACCTCATTCATTGCTTTGTACCTGTGTTGTAGTTGTTGCCGTCATCGCTTGAGTTTATTAATAATAATAATATCAACACTTGTATACACCGTACACACACTGAAGCCTGCTTGTAGGCACACACACACACACACACACACACGTATGTGTGCTTATATGCTTACCAAACGTCTACATGGTAACATATGCACTTTCTGCACACACACACACGCACACACTCACAGATTAAAGGGTTGTAGCGCGATTTGCTACAAAATAGTCAGAATCTCCTTAATGAACGACTGTGCATCAGCTGCACCAATCGACTGGATGGTCGCGGCAAGAATACCTTTGATCATCAGTCTACTTTAACAAACAGCGCACCGAAATTTAGAAAAATTATCCACGCATATCTTATATACACATATCTTATATACGGTGTGAGTGTTATATAACGTAGCTGTGAACACTCAGTATCGATCAGCTTAATCGATATTATGACAACACGAAAGAAATTGATTTAGGCTGGGAGGGAAAAGTAACTCTCTCACCCTGTCGTGCACACGCCCTCGTGTGTGTGTGTGGCTTTCAATCATTAGATTGAGGCCACGTATTGAAGAATTTATAGTTGAACGAATCAATGCCAGTATTTATTTTTGTTTAAGTCTGCTACTTATTGTATCGGTCTCTTTGCCAAGCCACTAGGTCACAGGGACGTAAACACACCAGTACCGGTTGTCAAGTGGTTGTGAGAGAAACACATGTACGACGAGGCTTTGGTCGACCTGAGACTAGAAGACAGCCACGCCTGAGCATATATATATATATATATATATATATATATACTAGCAGAGCCACCCGGCGTTGCCCTGGAATGAAATTGTTGCTTTTAACCTTTCCACCACTGCAGCACAGTGCAAGTGTCTCTCTAGGCCACTTCCTTGTTTTACAATGAATGCACTCAGTTCTAGGCCACTTCCTTGTTTTACAATGAATGCACTCAGTTGTCATTGCACCAATGGAAACTCTAGTGTCATCCGCATAATGAACTGCTGGATCATAATTGAAAGTTGCTTCTCTGAGCTGTTGCAACTGCTCTTCGTTCTGCAGTGGAGATCCTATTCCTTGTCAGTCGTGCATACCTCTGTTCATCACTTTCAGATGCTCTGGCTTTTGTAGTACACAGTGTGTTCTTTTCTTGGCGTGCTTCCCTTTCTGCAGCTGTTTCTCTTTTTCTGGACAGACACGTTCTTTTGGCTGACCTTGATTTTATAGACAAATTTGACATTTTCCTTCTAGGCATGGTTATATACGTATACTGAAATACACGAGTGCAGAAGATAGTAAACAATGAAAATAACTTGGTAACGGAAATTATGTTTCTTAATACGACAGGCAGAAAGTCAATAAGAAGTTTTAACGAAAAATAAAGTATTGTACAGGTTGAAGCGAAATTTGTCACTCAGTGAACCAAAGAGCCAGTATCGAAGGTACCAGAAAGAAAAAAACCTCAGCAACAGGAAAACACAAAACCGTACTTCTGTTAGTAAATTATGAAATTACTTACATCAGTAAATGTGAGTAAACTTTTAGTGAGAACAGTAACGATTGAAGTTAAAATGAAAAAAAAAACTATGGCTACCGGAAGTTGACATTGAGGAACCTTTTTAAAGAAGTGAATCTTAAATATAAAGCAATATTATTTATTTTTAATTAAAAAAAATCAAATGAAGAGCCTAACATTTATCCGAGGTCAAATTATTCATGCATCACAAGTATGGAAGTAAATGGTGAAGCCGTTTTCACGTGATAAGCGATTACACATACATCTCTGTTTTATATATAGTATAGATATATATATATTTCGTATTTGACTTGCAAGGTTCTTTATGTGAATTCTTGTGTTGAGGCCAACAAAAAGAAAGTAGCTCCGATAGCGGACAGTGAACGACTCTTGAAGAAAGAGGTTGGAAGAAGCAACGAAAAGTTTAGAACAAAAAAAATGAGTCAAAATCGAAACTGTGTGTGTGTTAATGAAGCAATAAAATAGAACATTTTATTGACAATGGCGTAATTTGGAGATTTTGACTGTTATTTCTAGCAAGCCGGTCTACCTGTTAATCCCTTCCCATGGTAGGCTCGTGCGACAGTATTATGTATATTCTATGTAATGAGTGGGGAGGGGGCGGGGCAGGGGAGAGAGACAGCATTGTGTCTGTTCATGTAATGAGGACGTTTTCGGATGTGTGTTACCTGGTCAACGACTCTGTTCCTCTTTGTCCGTTTCTGTGTAACTATATCTAAATACCTGTATGTAAATAAATATATGTATATAGATGGATGTGTAGTTCTTTTCTCACGTTTGTCAACACACGTACACAGACACACATAAGTTCATAGATCCGCCGCCTCGTGAATAGAAGAACAAAAAACTCACACACATTGCTCACCTGTCCTCTTTAAAAATAGCTGTTTATGACTCATCGGCCGGTGTTTGCGTGTAAAATGGATGGATATAACGACGGGAAAACGCTGAATCAGAAAGCAATGACAACCTTCCTCTACCACTATATATATATATTATGTATGTGTGTGTGTGTTTTTGGAGGGGATGTATCGTCTGGACGTATACCGTATTGGCTCTACATACTCTTTATTAATATTATACACACACACACACACACACACACACACACACACACACACATGAAGATATATATTTATACCTGTGTGCTTGTGTGTATCTTTTGTGTTTTTACTTGTTTGTCATAAGATTGCGGTCATGCTGGGGCACCGCCTTGGAAAATTTTAGTTGCACGAATTAACCCCAATGCTTTTTTTTTTTTTTTTATTTTTTTTAAATCCGGGTACGTATTCTGTCGGTCTTTTTTCAATCGGGTAGGTTGCGGAGCTGTAGATACACCGACCCCGATTGCTACCCCCACCTCTCTCTCTCTCTCTCTCTCTCATTCACTGATACCAACCACATCGTGACCCTCGCCCTCAATCCATTCCTACCCCGTTTAATACCTCTTGTTGCCGATTCTCCCTCACCTGTTGACATGTCCCCCCCACCCGTCAACCACCATTCTACTCAACACCACCACCAACACCCCTGTTTTCTGTCCACAAGGATTCATTAATCTAATCAAGCTAATTACTTCTTGAAGAATCTAAGAGGCTGAATATTCCAGACATGTCTATCATAATTCTCTGGTACAATCAACATGTCACAAATGACAAACTTCTATTTTTTAAACCATTTGGCCATACTGTGTACACCCACAATCAGGGCCGGCTCAAGGTACCGGATTTTGGTTGTTCCAGGACTATATTAGAAGACACTTGCCCAAGTGGGGCTGAACCTTTGAACCATGTGGCTGGGAAGCATTTACGTGGCTCCAGCATTGACCCGTTTTGGCCTGTCATTAGTAATGTCCTGGGTCTGCTGGACAAATCTGACCATTCTGAAGACATCTGGCATTTGAAAGGGTTTTCTTCTCTGGATCATAGTTGATACATCCTCACCCATGGGCCTCCACTTCTTTCTGGACCCCCAAAACTGGCCATCTTTGAAAAGCTGTGTTTGCTTGTTGGATCCATGGGCAAAGTGCGGCACTTCTCAATCATTTTCTGACTTGAACTGGAATCTGCCATGTTGAAAACTTCCTCGTTAAGTAACACATCTGCTCTTATAATTAGCAGAAATAAAGTATTCTGAATATTATTTTAGCAAGTTTGAAGTGATTTCTTTTGTGCCGTAAACCATTTACCACTTACTCTGGTGCCCCCCTTCCTTCCCTTGATGCCCTAAACATGTGCTTATTTTACTTATTGGTAAATCCAGTGCTGCCCACCACCACCACCACAGCAACCACATCCGTCCACTCATCTCGCTATGACAAAACAGTCATCTTTCTCTTCTATCGTCCATTTACATTACATAAGGACTTCTTTCATTGTGGTTAGCTGAAACTAGTAGTTTGTGATTTTGAGGGAGATTAGGCTGCTATTTCTAACAGGTCTCACTTGCTGGTTTATTATACACACACACACACACACCTAGCTGCAACACAAATGGGTGTGATTTGAGGAAGATTTGGCTGCTATTTCTACCTACTCTCGCTACCATGTAGAGGTCTCCCTCATTGGCTTATACATAGATAAGAGAGTAGGGTGTGATTTGAGGGAGATTTGGTTGCTATTTCTAGCAGGTCTAGCTACCATGTAGAGGTCTCCCTCATTGGCTCATACATATATACATAGATAAGAGAGTAGAGTGTGATTTGAGGGAGATTTGGTTGCTATTTCTAGCAGGTCTAGCTACCATGCAGAGGTCTCCATTGGCTCATACATACATATATACATAGATAAGAGAGTAGGGTGCGATATGAGGGAGATTTGACTGCTATTTCTAGCTGGTCCAGTTCTCCTCCAGAGGTCTCCCTCCTTTGCACTGGTAGCTGGAGTTAATGTTGCTTGTTGCTGACAGGGGTCATGTTACAGGGAATCTGGCTGGTTGGCCGGTTGGTTGGCTGGCTGGCTGCTTGGTTGGGTTCTGTCCCATCCCTAGCATCCATCCACCCCCACCTCCACCCCTACCCTGCCCTCTGCCAGTAGATGTTGACCTGACCCAGTTGACATTTTTTTGAAGAGGAGAAAGAGTGAAGTGGGGGGTATAAGTGGGGGTGTTGGTGTGTATGTTTGTGTGTGTAGGGGGGAGCTGATAACCCTCCTCTGAAGAAGGAAACGGGGTGGAGGGGTGGGGGTTTACAAAAACAAGTGTCTCCTCCCCCCCCCCCTCTCTCTGTCTACCTCACTTTCTCTGTAACATTGTAGGCACATCAAAGCCCCACTCGCCACTCATACTTACTGACTTCCACTCACCACCACCACCACCACCACCACTCACTCTCATATACTTCTCAAATTTTGTTACCCCCACCCCCACCCCAACACTTTGATCCACTCCACCATCACCCTCAGCACAAAGAGGGAAAATAATGTTTATTTTTGTACACTCCCACTTTTTATTTATATTTGAAAACTTTCCTCCTACTTTTTTGAACTGCAAAGTCTTTGATCAGATCCTCAAAATTAATCTTAGGTTAACACATCTGCATCTAGACTGAGTAGAGATAAAAGCATCCCGAATATTATTTTAGCAAGTTTAAAGTGATTTCTTTTGTGCTGTAGACCATTTACCATTTCTATAATGCCCCGTCTCCTTCCATTGATGCCCTAAGTACGTGCTTATTTTGCTTAATGGTTAATCCAGCACGGCGTTAAGGATATGCATGGCTGTGGAGTGTTCAGCCACTTGCACATTCGTTCTGCTAGCAGACTGTTCCATTGACCAGAACAACTGGAACCCTCGTCATCGTAACTGACCAAGTGCCAGTCACACACACTACTTGACTCTGCCAGTGTTGGCTTATGTCCATGTGACTTAGCAGTTTGCTAAAGGAGAACTGACAGAATAACTACCAGACTTTAAAAAAAAAAAAAATTAGTGTAGAAACCCTTCAAGGTGGTACTCCAGCATGGCCACAGACTGAAGATATATATATATATAGTTTGTTTTTCACTCTTTCTTCCCTTCTCTCTCTTTTCTCCCCTCTCTCTTTCAGCCATAAAGGGGGGAGGAAAGAGTGGTGGTTGTGATTGATGAGGTCGGATAGGAGTGGAAGTCACAGCTTGTAATACTATGTACTACATGCTATTGTGTGTGTGTGTCATGTGTATAACCCCCAACCCCTAACTCTCACGTTATATATATATATATATATATATATATATATATATATGTATGTATGTATGTATGTATACATCAGTAACATTACACACAAGTACTGCATACCAACTTAGTTAACATTGTGTGTGTGTGTGTATATATTCATGTATGTATGCATGTATAAGTCTATAGCCATTCTTGGCATTACAGCTGTTTAGTAATACACATACACACACACCCATAAACATTCATAAGGAAAAAAAGCTTTGAGGAGGGATGGTCAGAACTAGATAATTGGGAGGAAAGAGAAGAGGTTTGGGGAGAGGCAGGTGGGAAGGTAACTGGGTAGACAATGAGACATAGGTATGTTGTAAGAGATAGCGTGTTTGATCCCTAAGTATCAAAATATATATATGATGGGTTTCACCTGTTTTTGAGTAATTTGTTGTTAGTGGCCAAGCATAGCTTCTTTCTGAACATGTCATTCTCTGGAAGATATACAAAGATGGGTTTATATATATATATATATATATAAGCAATTATGCAAATAAAGAAATTAGATATATTGAAATATAATAATCTAATATATCTAATTTGTTTATCCACATAATTGCCTCTACACCCACTCAACCTTGCGGAGTCAGTCTCCTGTGAAATCTTCGGAGTCTAAGTTTGAATCTTTTGAGCTCTACTCAGTGCCTTCTATACAGAGAATCTCTGGGTCTCATCCCTGGACTCTCTCTCTCTCTCTTACCCCGAAAAGTTTTCTTGCAGAAAATTAAGGATGAGAGCAAACAAAACAACACACAGTGTGATTTAGGACGGTGGACAAGGACAAAGAATTGAACAAAATTTAGCTTTGGGGCCGAAGAGAGAGAGAGAGAGAGATCCTAAAACCAATGTGGAACATAAAAAGTATTAAAAAGCATTGGTATGGGTGGTGGTGCCATGTTAAACGCACCCAGTATCCTCTGTAAAGTGGTTGGTGTTAGGAAGGGCGTCCAGCTGTAGAAACCAAGATGGTACTTGGTGCAGCCCCTATATATATATATACGTCAAGCCACCATATACATACATACATATATATATATATATATATATATATATATATATACACACACACACACACATACATACACATACAGGGTTGGCCAAAAGTTAGCTGACGGTAAATCAAAATTCCATAGATACTATCTGTAATTCTGTATTACCTCGAATGGAAAAAATGGTGTCGTTGAAGAAGGACTTCAGTTTGGACAATTTTCATGATGTTTCATGCTCAGATGCTTTTATTAAATTCATTCAATTGTTAAACATAAAATAAATCTTAGAATTGAAAGGTTTCGATTTACTGTCTGCTGACTTTTGGCCAACCCTGTATGTATCGTGTGTGTGTGTGTTTTTCTTTCGCCACTGCTTGACAAATTGTGTTGGTTTGTTTATGTCCTGTAACTTAACGGTTCAGCAAAATAATATTTTTTTTACTGGGGTTGGTTTGTTAGCGTAAACCCTTTGAGGTTGGTGCCCCAGCGTGACCGCAGTCTAGTGAGTGAAATTAGTAAAAGATAATAAGAGAGAGACAGAGACAGGTAAAGATGTAGGATAGACCACCAATAAGTGAAAAGAGATAGGGAGAGATACGGGAGGAGAAGTGTGGAGATGAAACAGAAGGGGATCAGAAGGGAATTATGTAAAGGGCAGATGTGTGTGTGTGTGTGTACGTCGTTTGGTGATGACAGTTTTTACAACTGAAGTGGGTCCTCCTCATTAAACAGGAGGACATACAACATACGGATGGAGAAGCGACTGACACATAACATGCAATGACAGTCTCACTACGGCTGCTGCTGCCGTGACTGACTGACACACGCTCGCGCGCGCTCGTTCTCTATCTCTCTTTCACTCAAAATCATTAATCTGTCTTTCGTCGTGACTGGACAACGCTGCCATCTCCTCCTCTGCCCTCCTCTTCTCCCCTTCCCTTCCCACTGCTATCAACGCTATTTCTCTCCTCCTCCTCCTCTACCTCCCACCATCTCCTTTACTCCCTTCTTCCAGTTTAACTCTCGCACAGCTATTAATATCACTAACATCATCATCATCATCATCGTCATCAGTGACAACAGTAAACAACATCACTACACCCCTCTCCTTGTCATTTCACTTCTCTTCTCACACTTTCTCTCCTTCTCCTCCCCTTCTCTACTCCCTCCTTCTTGTTTTTTAATCCTTCCCTTCTCTCTCCCTCTCTCTCTAGTTCTCTATTCTTACGATTTTCCTTCCTCCCCTCTCTCTTGTTGTTTACCCCCTCTCTCTCTCTTTAAGTTTTTGCTCCTCCCCTTCTTCACTCTAGTTCTCTCTACATTTCTCCTACCTCTCCTCATGGTATTCAATTCCCCCTCTCTCTCTCGCTCTCTAATTCTCTATTTCCCCTCCTCCTCCTCTCTCTGTTTCTTGCTTATTCGTTCATTCCAATTCCCTGTCTTTGTACTTCTCACATATTCACTCTTACTCTATCCATAGTTCTTTGTTTCTACCTCTCTCTCTCTCTCTGTGTATCTATCTTATCTGCCTCTCCTATCAGTCTACCTATCCATCTCTCTCTCTCTCTCTCTCATACAACACTCACTCCATGTCACTCTCTCACTCGATTCTCTTCTCCGCAAGGAAGTTCTAAAAAAAGAGGGAGAAAAAGAAGGATAAACTGATTGTATATCGGTTGTTGTTGTTGTTGTTGTCATCTCCGTTGCCCCCCCCTCCTCTCTCTCTTCTCCTCTCTCTTCTCCTCTTTCAACAGTTTCTATTCAAAGTTGTCAACTGGCATTTTTCTTGTCCCTTCCACCAAATTCTTCAGACTTGTCCCACTTCCTTCTGGATTTTAGCTGCTACAGGACTGCACTTTCCGCACCATATTACACACCCACACGCACGCACACATACACACACGTATAATGCATACACATACATTTATACATAAATACACACACATATACACAGTCTTAGACACATAGACGCACTATATACAAACACCATATATATACACACACACACTCGCACAGATGCAGATGCATATGATAAACAACATATACACACCGTGTGTGTGCGTGTCACTTGTATTGTGGACGATATACTCGTCTGATTCCTAATTCACACAAAATCACATTTTATATACACTTTCTCTCTCTCTCTCCCATTTATACACACACAAGTTTCTCACAGTTACATGGATTTGCCCTGACCTAGACACCCATGTAACTTCATTCATTTATACACGCCGACACAAGTGTACATATATAAACATATCTGCATGTGTATATATATATATCTACACACACACACACACAGTTATTTAGCAGTGTATATATATATATATATATACAAATACACCAATAACAAAGAAACACACATCTGACTTGTATATAATGGTTGTACACATATTTCCGACCATCATGGATCTCTGCAATTACTCTCCAGGTATTATTATTATTATTATTTTTATTATCTTTCATTTAATTTCATCAGAGCCAAAAAACTTCTTGGCTGCTACTCATCATTTCTCGTTTCTCACATCTTCTCCAGGGATGAAACTCTGGCCATCGGGGAATTTTCATCTTTCCACATGGAATGTTATATTTGTTTATATATTTATATGTCTTTGTTGTTTTGTATGGGGTACTTGTTTCTTTGTTTTTTTCCCCTACCCCTTTCTTTGTTTTAGGTACAACAACAACATACAATCATCCCTTTACACACACACACGTGTGTGCATTTTCCTTTCACATATGTTTCATGCGGTGAATAAACCGAACAGGTGAAATCCAGATTAAGGGCGGCTAAGATTTCCATTCTAAATGTGTTGTACTCCATACTTCTTGTTCTTTTGACTGTGGCCATGCTGGAGCACCGCCTTTAGTCGAACAAATCAACCCCGAGACTTATTCTTTGTAAGCCTAGTACTTATTCTATCGGTCTATTTTGCCAAACCACTAAATTACGTGGACTTAAAAACACACACACACACACACACATATATGATGGGCTTCTTTTCAGTTTCTGTCTACCAAATCCACACAAGGCTTTGGTCGGCCCAAGGTGCCATGCAGTGGGACTGAACCTGGAACCATGTGGTTGGGAAGCAAGCTTCTTTCCACACACCCATTCCTACACCTATCCATTTTTATTGAGTTTGGGGCTGTGTGGTAAAAAGCTTGCTTGCCAACCACAAGGTACCGGTTTCAGTCTCACACTGTGTGGTACTTTGGGTAAAGTGTCTTCTGTATAGCCTCGGATGGACCAAAGCCTTGTGAATGGATTGGGTTGATGGGTTGAACCGAAAGAAACCCATCATGCTGTGTGTTTGCCCCCACCACCCCTCAACAACGGGCGATGGTGTGTTTACATCCTTGTAACTTAGCAGTTTGGCAAAAGAGAATGATAGAATAAGTTCCAGGATTTTTAAAAAATGAAGTCCTGGGGTTTGTTCATTTGACTAAAAATCCTTCAGGATAGTGCCCCAGCATGACCACAGTCTAATGTCTGAAACAAGAAAAAAGGTGTGTGTGTGTGTGTGATACAAGTATGGTTGTGTGGAAAAGAACCCATTTTGCAAGTTCATGGGTTTGGGTTCAGTCCTCCTGCGTGGCACCTTGAGCAAGTATCTTCCTTCTACTATAGCTTTCATCAGTCCAGTCAAAATCCTTGTGGCTGAATCTGGAAGGTAGAAATTGAAGTTCAGCATAAAAGACGGGCAGAATAAGTGCCAGGTTTTAGAAAAAAAGGAAGAAAAGTTGTTCTCCAGTATGACCACAGTTAAATGACTGAAAAACACACATATACACACACATCAATTGCTTTAGAACTTTATTTTCACTTTGCCTACCAACAGTCCACCTCATCATCATCATCATCATCAGTCTAACGTCCTCTTTTCCAAGCTTGCATGGGTTGGGCAGAATTTTTGCAGCCAAGTGTCCCTTCCTGTCGTTAGCCTCTTTCCGAGCAAGATGATATTCCGCCCCCCCCCCCCACATGTGCCAGACATCATGCAATGTCAAAACATACATGCTTGCATGCATACATATATACGAGGGGGTGCTTAAAAGTTCCTCACAAAAGGCCTGGTTGGAGGCCCAACTTCCCAAGTTACACCATTTCTGTCCTCTCTCATCCTCTGCATTCATCATCATCATCGTTTAACGTCCGCTTTCCTTGCTAGCATGGGTTGGACGATTCGACTGAGGACTGGTGAAACCGGATGGCTACACCAGGCTCCAATCTGATTTGGCAGAGTTTCTACAGCTGGATGCCCTTCCTAACGCCAACCACTCTGAGAGTGTAGTGGGTGCTTTTACGTGCCACCCGCACGAAGGCCAGTTAGGCGGTACTGGCAATGGCCACGCTCAAAATGGTGTATTTTACATGCCACCTGCACAGGAGCCAGTCCAGCGGCACTGGCAACGAACTCGCTCAAATGTCTTTTCACGTGCCACCAGCACAAGTGGCAGGAAGGCGACGCTGGTAACGATCACGCTCTACAATCTACGTTTCTCCCTGTCGTGGGGGGAGGCCTTTGTTGCCAGCAGTGGTGGTAACTCCTTGGACTTTTTCCAATTAGTTCTTACTCTCGCTTCTGTGCTTTCAGAGCAACCACCTCCCTCGTGGATATGTCTCCCAGGATGCAAAAACTATCAGCTTCTTCCAGTCAACCTTTCAAGCATTCAAGGGGTTCTATTTCTGGTGTATGACCATGGAATTGCACCTAGAAAGTTCCCCTCTGAGGCGCAAGTCCAGGCAAGGTTGTTTATGGAAGACCAGCAGTCGGCCATGCATACCGGCCTCCCGTCTCCACACCACTGATGAGGCACAGTCATGGCTGTGTGATAAGAAGCTTGCTTTTCAACCACATGGTTCCAGGTTCAGTCCCACTGCATGGCACCTTGTGAGTGGATTTGGTAGATGGAAACTGAAAGAAGCCTGTCATACGTATATATGTTTGTCCCCAGTACCGCTTGATAACTGATGTTGTTTGTTTTATACCTCTGTAACTTAGCAGCTTGGTAGTGAGAGACTGATGTAGAATAAGTAATGGAGTTGATTCATTCGGCTAAAAGTTTACAAAGTGGAGCTCCAGCATGGCTGCAGTCTAATGATTGAAACATAAGATAGCCACACGCATGCCAACACACACACACACGCATGCCAATACACACATACGCACACAAGCAAGCATGCACACACACATGCAAACACAATGTGCACTCACACGCAAACACATACATACGCATACATACACGCATACACAAACACATGCAAACCCACTCCCAGTGTATCCACATAAACCAGTTAATGTAGGGATGTACCGACTGACGTTAGAATTTCCGTCTTTACCAACAAAATAAAACCAAAGCATTGCAGTAATTACGTTAACGACTCTAATTTTCTTTCCTCCATTGAGGAAATTCCAGTTCATTGACAAGATCTATTTATCCTTTTTCCCCCATCCTTCATTTCATCAGCCTCTCAGTTATTTTAAGTGTCTTCATGCCATTGGCCTATTTCAGTTATTTCCCTTTCTTGTCTTTTTGTTTTTTTAACTTGTTTCACTCATTAGACTGTGGCCATGCTGGGGCACCGCATTGGAGGATTTTAGTCAAAGTAATCAATGCCAGCACTTATTACTTTTTCTTGAAGCCTGGTATTTATTTGATCAGCTTGTTTTGCTGTACCGTTAAGTTATAGGAACATAAACACACCAACACTGGTTGTCAAGTAGTGATGCAGAACATATATAGTTCAGTTAAGGGTTAAATATTCCTCATTAAGGGATTATGTCTGTTTTTTGCAATTAATAAATATATAGGCGTAGGAGTGGCTGTGTGGTAAGTAGCTTGCTTACCAGCCACATGGTCCCGGGTTCAGTCCCACTGCGTGGCATCTTGGGCAAGTGTCTTCTACTATAGCCTTGGGCCGACCAATGCCTTGTGAGTGGATTTGGTAGACGGAAACTGAAAGAAGCCTGTCGTATATATGTATATATATATGTATGTGTGTATGTGTTTGTCCCCCCAACATCGCTTGACAACCGATGCTGGTGTGTTTATGTCCCCGTAACTTAGCGGTTCGGCAAAAGAGACCGAAAGAATAAGTACTAGGCTTACAAAGAATAAGTCCTGGGGTCGATTTGCTCGACTAAAGGCGGTGCTCCAGCATGGCCACAGTCAAAAGACTGAAACAAGTAAAAGAGTAAAAGAGTTATTAATTGATTGATCTCTATTTTCTCATTTTTCTTATATAGAGGGAGAGAGAGAGAGAGATGATGGGCTTCTTTCAGTTTCCATCTATCAAATCCACTCAAAAGGCTTTGGTTGACACAAGGCTATAAGTACATTACATACAAACACATATTATACACACTGCATACCAACTTAACTAATTTTAGTTACATTGTGTGTGTGTGTGTGTGTGTGTATTCATGTATGTATGTATGTATAAGTCTATAGCCATTCTTGGCATTACAGCTGTTTAGTAATACACATATGCACACACACCCATTGACATTCATAAGGAAAAAGCTTTGAGGAGGGATGGTCAGAACTAGATAATTGGGAGGAAGGAGAAGAGGTTTGGGGAGAGGCAGATGGGAAGGTAACTGGGTAGACAATGAGACATAGGTATGTTGTAAGAGATATCCTGTTTGATCCCCAAGTATCAAAATATATATGCTCGGTTATCTCATAGCTTTGAGATTGCAATGATGTGATTATTTTGAGAATGACCTTGTAGGGTAGGTGTGAGAGGTTGGACCTGGCTAGTTTACATGCTAAAGACTTAACACCAATATTGGATTACATCCTTTCTTCCTAAGTGTGTGAGACCCTGAAAATATAAAGGGTCACATGTGCTGCCCTTTCATGCCTGACTTTTAAGGGAAACCAACAAATAAGGGGGGAAAAGCATCCTTCTACCAGTGTTATGGACCCTATAAAAGGTTTAGGGCTTCTGGCCCTTTTCTCCTTTCATGAACAGGTTTGAAATAGTGTGTATGTGTGTGTGTGTGTATATATTATTTCATTTAAATTACTTGTTTGTATGTATATATGTTGTGTGGTTGTAGGGATATGTGTGTATATATATGTGTGTGCGCCTGTGTAAATTAGATTTGAATTCTGTGTATGAATATCGTGTAGGTGTTAGTGTATGTGTGTGTCTGAGCTCATGTTTATAAGTATAAATCTTATTTTATCGTTTGTACGTCATACACATATATATATAGGTATATTCAATGTGTGTGTGTGTGTATACATGAGTGGGTGCATATGTGTGTATGTGTACATGTATGTATGTATATATAATGTGTTTTTGTACATATATGTATGTCTATATGTGTGTATGTATATATGCATGTTTGTTTTGGTACTGGTGTGTGG
The DNA here is from genome assembly GCF_046866305.1 of Octopus bimaculoides. Lineage (NCBI taxonomy): Eukaryota > Metazoa > Mollusca > Cephalopoda > Octopoda > Octopodidae > Octopus > Octopus bimaculoides. Next base: position 18,194,256 of record NC_142957.1, read on the forward strand.
GTGGGTTTTATTTGATTTAGATATCTGAAATTCCTTTCATTCTTCAATGATTATTTCCAATATATCCTGTGATTAATCAATTCCTAGAATGGTAGAATTAGGAAAACCCAGACAATCATCATCATGTTTTTTTGTTTTTTTTTTCCATACTGGAATGAGTTAGATGAAGGTAGCTAATTAGCAGTCGTTAAGTGTTTGGTAGAATGCCTTGTGGTGGTTGTTTCCAATCCCTGCAGTCAATCATCATCACCACCACTTCCCCTCCATCGCTGCCATCATCATCATCATCATCACTACCACGTGACAAGGGTGACCCAGGCTGACTAGAATGAGCTTTTGCTGCAGGGACCAGATCACTAGGTTAGCCATGTCTGTGGAAAAAGTCTGTTTGTTCTCAAAGTGATCCGACCAGACACAGTAATTCTCATCAACAAGGCACGTAAAAAGCACCCACTACACTCTCTGAGTGGTCGGCGTTAGGAAGGGCATCCAGCTGTAGAAACTCTGCCAAATCAGACTGGAGCCTGGTGTAGCAATCTGGTTTCACCAGTCCTCAGTCAAATCGTCCAACCCATGCTAGCATGGAAAGCGGACGTTAAATGATGATGATGATGATGATGATGATGATCAGGGTCACAGGACATTTGGTGATGGTCATACGCACACACTTGCACGCACGCAGATGACAGGCTTGTTTCAGTTTCTGTCTACCAAATTCTCTCACAAAGCATTAGTTTCCCTAGGTTTATAATTAGAAGGTACTGGCCCAGGCCCAGGGTGTCAAACTCTGGGGACTGAACCTGGAACCACAAGGTTGTGAAGTAAACTCTTTTAACCACACAGCCACACTTTTCTGCCTGCGTCTCTTACATATAAAAAAAAAGAAGGGGTCCCCAAATGCCCTGCCCTCCTCCCCATTCCCGTCACTAAAGATACTTTTATTATGTCAGCAAATACTGAATCCTGTTACGACACAAAAGACCCTTTAAAAGCCATCAATTTGCTCAATGCACCACAAATACAGAAAAAAAATATATATATTTTGGAGAAGTTCAAAGACCTTCAGAGAAAAACCTCAATGGCCCACATCCTGCCTGTTACCAACTTCCTATTGTCAGGCAGGGAATGACAATTATAGGAGAGAGAGAGGGAGTGGTGGTAGGGTGAAGGGTGGCAGTTTGACCTTCGTAATCAGGATTTCTAGGAGTGTGGGAATCCCCGTTTGGCCCCTTATATATAGCTGCACCCACCCTACGGATGGTCTCACTTCCAGTCTCTTTGTATACTCTTGTGATACATTTCCGGCACCCCCCACCTTCTCACAAGAAATTCTGTGACCCTCCTTCCCTCCCTTGCATCTTTCTGTAAATTGCCCTGACAAACTCCCATCACCAGCTGCCCTTCTTATTTCTTTGCTGCCCACAAGGGGCTACACACAGAGGGGACAAACAAGGACAGACAAAGGGATTAAGTGGATTATATCGACCCCAGTGCGTAACTGGTACTCATTTAATTGACCCCGAAAGGATGAAAGGCAAAGTCGACCTCGGCGGAATTTGAACCCAGAACGTAGCGGCAGACGAAATACCGCCAAGCATTTCGCCCGGCGCGCTAACGATTCTGCCAGCTCGCACATGAAATCCCTTTTTATCATTGGCAGACCAGACAAAATGCTAAACGAGACCCCTGCTCCAGCATCTTAAAAGTAGGAAGAACTCCATTACACGGTGTAGCTCTGGAAAGGCAGGATGGTCATGGATGGAGCTCGTATGGAACCAGTTGACCTGGTGCTAAATAACAGCAATAACCATTGTCACCCGTCTCGTTTGAAGACTCAGCTGCTTTTTCTGTTTAACCCCAGGTCAGTCTTCATCCTGTAGACCTATGATCAGAGATGTTCTCGCCATGGCTATCTTGTCTTTCATTCAGACATAGTGTATCTAGGACTACATTATCCGATGTCCTTTATTGTTGTCGTTTAACCCTAGGTTGGTCCTATGACTTCTGATCAAACACGTTCCATCCTGTCTTTTATTCATTGTGTATCTAGGACTACACTATTGAATGTGTCCTTCCTTGTTGCTTGGTCCCATGTCAGCCTTGATCCTGTTGACTTACGATCAAAGACGTTCCAGCTGTGACCATCCTGTCTTGATTTTGTCATAGCATATCTAGGACAACACTATGAGTGTGACATGAGGGAGGTTCAGCTACTATTTCTGGCAGGTCATGCAGCTATATATAGTCTCACTGCATGGCTCTGCTGATATGAGTAAATATTCGATGGGTGGAATGACATTTGAGGGTGGGTGGGCAGGAAACATCAGGCACTTCCTCTGGGTACTCCCCTCCCCCCCCCTCTCTCTCTCTCCCTCTCTCACTCCATATAACCACTTGACCAATTTGTCCACAGTATTAACAAGATTGGACTTAACATTAATGACAACCACTGTTGCTACCACCACCACCACCACCACCACCACTACCTACACCACCTTCACTAGCACCTACTACAACTACCACCACTGCCATCACCACCACCATCATCATCATCATCCACACCACCACTACCACATCCTCTTTAAGCAACCTAACCCCTTCCCATCCCCACACTCCCTCCACCCCAACACCACCAAATAAAATGCTTTTTGAGGCCTGGCTGTGTGGTTGAGGATCACACTTTGCAGCTGTGTAGTTTTGGGTTCAGTTCCACTGTGTACTGTTGGTGATAGGGTTAGGGTTAGGGTGGTGGTGGTGGTTGCAAGAAGTATGGATGGTGGAGGTGGCACTTTGGGCCAGTGGCTTCTTTTATAGCCTCGGGCTGACCAGTGCCTTGCGAGCGTGAACTTGGTTGATGGAAACTGTATGGAAGTCCGCCATTGCTTAATAACTGGTGTTGGTTTGTTTACACACCCATAACTTAGCAAAGGGACGAGCAGTTCCGTTAGAAGAGACAGCTTTAGTATAGGACTTAGAAATTTGTTATACAAAAAAAAATGTCTTTATAGTGAAACTGTGACATCCACCCTTTGTCTGTCCAAAGCAGTTTCATAAATCTGTCCTAAACATCCACACTTGTTTACAAGAGATTTTTGTTATCTCTTGTTTTCATATGTTCTGAGGAAAACAAAGTTTTGCTTTTCATAAGTTCCAAGTCACTCTGGTGATTAAGATAAAAATTAGGAATGTATGTTATGATGCATGGAAGCCAGGGAAATGTGTCCTCTGTATCCCATGAGAAAGACAACAAGACAGGCCAAGAGTTGAGCAGTTCTCTTACAAAAGACAGCTTTAATGTGATGTTGGGGAATTTGTTATATAAAACAGTTTCTTTATAGTAAGGCTGTGTAATTTTTTTTGCCAATCCAAAGGATTTTAATAACTTTCTCCTGAAATTCCATGCTTGTTTTCAAACTTTTTTTTGTCTCATGATTTGAGTAAAATAATTTTTTCCTTCCATTAAGTCCCAAGTTATTCTTGTAATTGAAAGTAAACAAATTGAGAATGTGTCTCATATACGATGATGCATGGGCGCCAAGGAAATGGGTCCTGTTTCTCATATTAAGGGTCAGACAGGTCTCTAACAAATGCTGTCATCGTCATCATCATTGAGCTTTTACAATTAGCTACATACATATATATACATACATATATATGTATATATATATGTATGTATATATAGCTCAGTCCTGTTGGTGAGGGCATAAAGACCTCCCATTGGAGTCTTACTGCTTCACCTCCTCTTTCTTGCCCTCCCTCTGCTGGTTTTTTCTTCTTTTCCTCAAGTGTTATCTCTGTCATCAACAAGTATCCGCTTCCTCCTCCAATGGCTCACAGCACTTTCTCTATGAATCAACCAGTTACCATTAACCGTTTAATAGTGTGTGGGCGTCTATGTTGTGCGTATGCATGTGTATGTACATGTTATGCATATCTGTGTGTGTATATATTTATGGGTGGGTGTCTATGCCGCCTCTCTCTTACATGCAGGAATGTAGTCATATCTGTGTATTTAATAAAACATATATTTAATCTCAGTTTAAAACCAGGTCCCTCTGGTTAAACACTCCTTTCCCTATGTCTGCATTGTGAGTTCAAATCCTTTAATCCACATTTGAAGTTAAAGTACCTCGTCACTTACTGGGCCCAATTTTCCTTCCTCATCTCTCTCTCTCTCTCTCTCTCTCTCAAGTCAACTATGCCACATGTGAGAAACAGGTTGTAAGTCACTGCACACACTCGCTGCAGCCGCTGCCATCAACATACAATGCACCCAGTGCACCTTGTAAAGAGAGTGGTGTCATAACACTTGTACGGCATCCAGCTGTAGAAACCATATCGAAGCAGACAATTGGAGCCTGGTGCGGCTCTCCAGTTGGCCAACTCTTTTCAAACTGTCCGACCCATGCCAGCATGGGAAATGGATGCTAAATGATGATGATCATTGTAGATAGACTGGTGTACACACACACACACACACACACACTCTCTCTCTCTCTCTCTCTTATTTATATAAACATGTCCTGTATGAAGCACTTGTCCTGGTGCCACAATAAAAGCAGCCAGCCAGTACACATTGTAAAGGGGTTGGCATTAGAAGGAGCATCCAGCCATAGGAACTGTGCCAAAAGAGACAAGATGATCCATGGAATAACTGTTGTGTTTATACATTATCATCATCATAGTTTTAGTGTCCGCTTTTCCAACCCTGCTTGAGTCAGACAGAGCTTGTTGAAGCAGATTTTCTATGATGGGATGCTCTTCCTGTCACCGACCATCACCGGTTTCCAAGCAAGGTGACGTTTTCTTACTGGAGTTATGAGGCACAGGTTATGAGGCACCTTACTGGAGGAGTTGAGGAGGCACAAGTCACTAGAACCATACTGGAGGAGTAATGGGGCACATGTTAGTGGCACCTCATTAAAGGAGGTACCTATTTGTGACCCCAAGTCTTGACATCATTGGTTGACCTGTGAGATATGTTAGTTAAGAGAGAAACTGAAGCAAATCAGGGGAGAAAGAGATAAGTGGACCCTCAGGGGTCATCTAGTAGAGGCTTCACCCCCTAATGATGATGAGGAGAAGGGGTGGCTACATGATCTCGTGTATCCTGTAATAAAGACTGTATGGTGTGAGGTGAGGGAGATTTGGCTGCTGTTGCTGTTGTTATAGACGCAGGCCAACCCTATGATCAAAAGGTGTTCCATTTATGACCATCCCGTCTTTTATTTCAGACACGGTGTGTCCTTGACACCGTGTTCTTGTTCTTGCCAAGCAAGCAGACCCTCTGATCAAAGGTGGTCCAACCATGCCCACCCAGATGTTTATCTCAAACTATATTATCCAATGTGCCTTCTCACACTTTAACACTGTGCAATACTTTGATGTTTCTAGCATGTTAAGTCCACTGAGGCTCTTTCACACACACAGAGTACCTTGTGGTGATTAGCACAAAATCCCCCCCCCCCTGTTCTATTTCAAATACTTGTTCTCCTGACCAGTACAGCACCACCACTGCCACAACAACCATTTCCATCATCACCTTCACCATCACCACCACCTTTTACATCAATACCCTCATCATCATCATCACCATCATCAGCACAACCATCAGCCATGCCTCCTGCAACACTCCCCACCCCCATCTTCACCACCCTCACTTTACATTCCTTACTATCAGTGCACTCTTCTCATTAGGTGTTAATTATAAATAACGACCTCCCAATTAGCGAATGTCTGGTGTGGGAGTGTGTAGGGGGAGGGGGTGTTAGCAGTGATGGGGGTAGTGTTTAATCTTGAGTAAGGACTGACTGTAAAGACGTAATCAAATGCCTTCCAGCCATGACCAGCTCACCATATACAGCTTTAACCAATGTGTGAAATGAGGGAGATTTGGCTGCCATTTCTAGCAGGTCTAGCTACCATGTAGAGGTCTCCCTCACTGGCTTGTACATACATAAAACAAGGGGGTGTGATTTGAGGGTGAATTTGCTGCTATACCTATGGCTGTGTGGTAAGAAGTTTACTTCCCAACCACATGGTTCTAGGTTCAGTTCCTCTGCATGGCACCTTAATCGAATGTCTTCTATAACCCTGGACCAACTAAAGCCTTTGAGTGGATTTGTGTTTGTCTTTGTCTACATTTGTCCTCCAACACCACTCAACAACCGGTGTTGGTGTGTTTACATCCCCGTGACCTAGCAGTTTGGCAAAAGTAACTGATACAATAAGTACCGGGGTCAATTCATTTTGAACTAAAGATTCTTCAAGGTGGTGCCCCAGCATGGCTAAAGTCTTGTGACTGGGCTGTGGGTGTGGCTTTAAGGCTTGTTTTGTCCCACCGTGAAAGCAAAACAGTTTTACGGGACAACACCCTTGCATGTTCGACAATGTGTATATACGTGTGTATGTGTGTGTGTGTGTATGTATATTGTATGTGTCTGGGTATGTATTTGTATACATATGTGTTATTTCTTTACTACCCACAAGGGGCTATACACAGAGGGGACAAACAAGGACAGACAAACAGATTAAGTCGATTATACCGACCCTAGTGCGTAACTGGTACTTACTTAATCGACCCCGAAAGGATGAAAGGCAAAGTCGACCTCGGCGGAATTTGAACTCAGAACATAAAGACAGACGAAATACCGCTAAGCATTTCGCCCGGCGTGCTAACGTTTCTGCCAGCTCACCGCCTTGTATACATATGTGTGTATATACTTGTACGTGTAGATGTGTATTTATGTGTGTACATGTGTACCTGTTTGTATGGATATATGTATATGCATGTGTGTGTGGTATTTAGAAGGAAATCGGATATTCTCACCCTGTACTTCTCTCTCTCTCTCTCTCTCTCCAGACCCTCTGTCTTCCACATTCTTCATTACTCCATGTCTGTCTCCCACATGGATTATTAGCACCCCCCCCCCCATCCTTCAGCTTCCCTCCTCACCAAACAGCAACAAACACACCATGACTCACACTAAGTCACCTTGACTCTTCCGGACTCTTCCAGCACAAACCGTTTCTCCCTCCCTGCCTGCCTCCCTCCCTCTCCCCACCCAGCACACGTCAGCTGATAACAGTACCGAGGTGATAGATACCGTAACCCTCTACACGTGTGCCACATGTCCATCCCACATTCAATGCCACATGAGTTGCTCTCATGTTGAGTGATATTACTCTTTTGCTCCTCTCTCTCTCTCTCCCCTTTTGTCACTACATAACACATTCCTCCCACATTCAATACTCCACATGTCCTTCTGCCATGTAGCAGCTATCACCATTACTAGGGAGACAGACACACGATTCATATTGCATGTGCAGTCACTCACTATGTGTGTGTGTATGTGTATAGATATGTATGTATAGATATGTATGTATGTGGGTGTATGCATATGTTTATGAATGTATATATGCATACAAATGTATAGATATGTTTGTGTGCGTATGTATGTATATATCATCATCATCATCATCGTTTAACATCAGCTTTCCATGCTAGCATGGGTTGGACTATATATATATATATCATCATCATCATCATCATCGTTTAACGTCCGCTTTCCATGCCAGGCTCCAATCTAAATTTGGCAGAGTTTCTACAGCTGGATGCCCATATATATATATATATATATATATATATATATATATGTATGTCTGCATATGTTTGTGTATATATATAATGTTTATACACCAACATAACATGGAAGTCCTTCCTGTAAAGGACGGTGTTACTGTTGTTTTAGCCCCCAGGATTTTTATGTATGTGTATCTATTAGTGTACATGTTTGTGTATGCATAGACATACATAACACACATGCGCACATACATACATTGTAACCCAAGCCTTGGCATATGTTTGGCTTGTAGACTGGTGTTGGTGGCAAGACTAGCCTCCCTCTCTCACACCCACACGATGCTACACACAGCATATATATATATATGTGTGTGTGTGTGTGTGTGTATATATATATATATATATACATATATATATATATATATAACCATATGTAAACATAAACACACACTCAGACACCCTAACACAGCTTGATGCCTTGTGGTGAGGTAACAGGAGATTTACCCTCCTACACACATAGGTCTGTTTTGCGTGTGTTTTGGATCGAGACTGACCTGGGGCTAAACAACAACACCAAGGAAGGACACATTTGATAATGTAGTCAAAGGATAGTCACAGGTGGAACATCTGTGATCATGAGACAATTGGATTTGGACTGACCAAGGGTTAAACAACAACCACAAAGCTCTCCTCTCACTTGCAACTGTCCCCTCCACAAGGGGGTCCATTTCACCACCACCACCACCACCCCACCACCATGCTAACCAGATTGTCTCCTCCTGGTCACCACAACTATTAACACTATAAACATCAACACGACCACCACTAAGCCGAGGGCCTCCCCCAGCCACCGACACCATCACCGCTATGACCACCATCATATCCACAAAACTGTCCCCCCCCCTCCCCTCCGCCCCACTCACTGCCTGCCACCCTTACCCTTGTAAGCCATGTCTAGTCAAGATCTGCTGCTGTTGTTGGGTCACCAAAAAGAAAAAAAAAATATGTAAAAGTTTGTTTGTATAAAGTTGACAGAGGGGGGGTACCCCCTCCACCCTTCCACCACCCCTTCATCCACCTCATCCCCCCCTACTCTCTCCTTCATACAACCAAATTGGTGATGACCTATTTTAAGCCACAAACCATCATGTACACCACTGCTGCCCCCCCCCCCCACCCCGCGGGCGGTAGTTAAAACTTCTCCTTCCTGAATATGTTCAACAACTACTACTACTACTACCACTGCTACTGCTGCTACTGCCACTGCTGCTACCCTGTATAAACTGGAGGTTATAATGATGGGGTACAGTGGTGGCAATATCTTCAGTATGGTGTAGGGGCAGGTCTGGCTGTGTGGTTAAGAAGCTCGCTTTGCAACCGTGGTGTGGTTTCAGGTTCAAGTCCTAGTCAGCAGCCCTTTGCGTAACTCTCTTCTACTTAATAGACCTGATCTGACCAATGGCTTGCAAAGAAATTTGGCCGATGGAAAAAACTGTGTGGAAGCCCATTGTCTGTGTGTCTGTGTACACTATTCTTATTTGTTTCAGTCAATTGACTGCAGCCATGCTGGAGCGCCACCTTGAAGGGTTTTAGTTGTGCAAATCAACCCCAGGGCTTATTTCTTAAGCCTTGTACTTATTCTATCTACCTTGTTTACTGACCGCTAAGTTACATGGTTGTAAACACACCAACACCAGTTGCCAAGCAATGATGGGGAGACACACAAGCACATATATATATATATATATATATATATATACATGCATACATACCACAGGTTTCTTTCAGTTTCCATCTACCAAATCCGCTCTCATGGTTTTGGTTGGCCCAAGGCCATAGAAACACTTGCCCAAAGTGTCACGCAGTGGGATTGAACCTGGAACTGTGTAGTTGGGGAGCAAGCTTCTTACCACACAGCTATGCCTGCACCTACACACACACACATGTATGGCTATCATCATCATCATCATCATCATCCCTGTAGTTCGTGTCCCCTTAGAGTAGTGGACCCATGTGTTGTAGTGTGGTGATAGACCCTGTGTTATAATATTGTCATTGCAGGCGTGGCTGTGTGGTAAGAAGCTTGCTTCCCAACCACATGGTTCTGGGTTCAGTCCCACTGTGTAGCACCTTGGGCAAGTGTCTGTCCTAAGAAGTTTACTTCCCAACCACAAGGTTTCAAGTTCCATCTCAGTGCTCAGCACAGTGGTCAAGTGTCTTCTACTTTGCCCTGGGCCACCAAAGCCTTCTGAATGGATTTGGTAGACGGAAACTGAAAGAAGTTCATTATGTAGAGATACAGTTATTCCACCCCAGTCCCCATTTGGTACATCCCATCATCCAACCGTTTTGTCAATTAAGGGGTCATTACTATTTCCAGCGTCCCTTTTTTTTTGTTCTATTTTGTCTTTTTGTTTTTGGTATTCTCTTTTTATTTTGTTGTTGTTTGTTTATAACTCATCTTTTTTCTTTTCTTTTTTTTTTGCAGAAAGTTGGCCAGAAGGTTCTTACCATGAAGAAACAAGAGAAGGGGCCCCCCAAGATGTTTGTAGTCGGCAGCAACAGTACCACGACCACCACCACCACGACAATGACGACAGCCACCCGCACAGCCACCGAAACGGTGGCGCCAATGCGATCGAAATCTGAGAACTCCGGACTTAGCACCATCTCTACATCCACACCGTCCTCAAGAAAGATAATGGGTGCCCCACTCAGCAAACAATATCTGAGCAAAAGCCACGAAAACCTAACCACCCACCAACAGCAGAAGAAGAAGAAGCAGCTTTCTCTGTTACCGGACAGACCAAAGATAAACAGCGGTGGGACCAGCGTTAGTAAGACGAGCAGCAACAAAGAGAATGTCCTCAAAGAGAAAGAGAAGAACGTGGTGTTTGCGAAACCAGCACCACCTACTGGCACTTCGGCAACAATTACCACATCGTCAACGACAGCAGGCACCACAACGACGGCATCTTCGTCGTCAACAACGACCAAAGGTGGAAGGAGTGCCACTGGGGTCAATTCAACCATCCGCAAAGCGTCGAGTACCCAGAACATTGATAAGACTGGCAAGGGCGTCTTCACGACGACGGGGTCGACAGGTTTACACACCAGTGGCAAGACCCACTCTTCGATGAAGCGTGCACACAGTTCACAAAGCATGACCAAAGATAAAACGGTGCGCAAGAGGACTTCGGCACCGGCTGACGTGATGGCGTACAATGCCGAGCTACTTGCCAATTTTGAGCGTGAGAAAAAGGCCCTGGAAAGCCGTATTTCCGAACTGATCCAGATCACTGAAGGGCGGAAAGCGGAGATTGAGAGGCACAAGTACGAGATAAGGAATCTTAAGGAACAAATCCCATCTCAGGATCTTCAAGAGGAATGTGAGTTCCTTAGGAATCAGAACAAAATTCTTCAAGAACGCTTAAAGGAATTTGGAATCTCTATTGAGCAACTCCCCGATGCTGAGAAAATTTCCATGCCAAAGAAGAGCCCAAGTCCGCCGTCGTCGAACCAAAGTGAACCTGCTAGCAAAGTGATGCCATCAAGCATAAGTTGTGATAATTTATCCAATTTTGACTCCCTGCAAGAACCTTGTCCGAGTCGTTACGACTATCCGATGTCCGAACCGGGCTTGACACTGGACGATCTGTGTGGCACACCAGAACACCCCTCAGAGCTGTCGCTGGACAATGTCGGCTGGGACAAACAGAGCAACAAGAGCAGCGACGCAATGAGTGAGGTGTCGGTGGCGTGCCTCACGGAACGGATCCTCCAGATGGAGGAGACGCACTACAGCACAAACGAGGAACTACAGGCAACACTGCAGGAACTGAGCGACCTGCAGGATATGGTGAACGAATTGACCGAAGATAACGAGAAGCTCGCAGACGAACGAGGCGTCGTGCTTGAGTCGCTGTGCACGCAGACGGAGAAACTAGAGCACTGTCGCACCCAGCTGGAGCACCTGAAGTCTTTATTGATCAACAGCAGTCTGATAAACAGCACCGAGCGAGAACAGCAAATGATTGATTTGCTGAAGAGCGCATCGATCGAGCGAGAGGAGATGTTGCGCAAACAGGACGAGTATTCAAATGAACTCCAGATGGCCATCACCGAGAACCGAGAGGCACAGGAACTGGTGAGTGCCCTTCGTGACAAGACACAGCTGCTCCAGGGTGAAGTGGATACGTTGACAGAAGAGAAGGAGAGCTCGGAGAAACTGATTTCCGAGATGAAACGGTCACTGTCCGATGACAGGATCGAGATGACCCGGTACAAGACCATGCTGGAATGCGAGCGGTCAAAGGTCGAAAAGCTGGAGCAAATGCAGTTGGCTCAGGACAACAAGTCTGACCTTGAACAGCTGCTGTTGACCACTCGGAAGGAGAAGGACGAGATGGAGATGAAGGTGACCAACATGACGGAGGAGATTCTGCTGTTGCAACGAGAGATGGAGAAGGTGCGCGGGACCCTGGTGGCACGTGAGGAGGAGGTGAGGGGCCTCAAGTCGAACTCCAAAACAAGGATCTCCGAACTGGAGCTGAAGGTAGACGCAATGCAGAAGGAACGTGTGGACATTCAGCAGGAGGAGGAGACACTGCGCGACCACATTGAACAGCTGGAACAGGACTGTGACCGTTACCGTGACGACGTGAAGAGGTGCAACGCGAAGATCCAGGAACTGCAACAGGAAATGAAAGAACTGCTTCGGCAGAAGTCGGTCGTCGAGTCGGAACTGCACGACGTTCACCACCGACACGAAGAGGAATCGGAAGAGTGGAAGCAGTTCCAGAAAGACCTGCAGGTGGCGGTGGTCATTGCTAACGATTTCCGTACAGAGACCCAGGAGGACATGGAACGGCTGGTCTGCGAGAATTCGTCAATGCGGGAGAAACTGAAGTCGTTGCAGAGTCAGCTGGGCAAGGCCAAGGACGAGCTGGACAACCTGAAACTGCGCTCGTGGGACGAACGGTCATCAAAGCCAATCTTCTCGCCAGCTGAGCTAAAAGGTAAGATGCTTAGCTCAGTCGATCGGGAGTTGATTGCGCTGCGAGAAGGCCGACGTATGGACAGCAAAAACCAAACGATGTCCGTGAAGAACCTTATCCGGTCGATCGAGGACCAAGTGAAGAGTGGCAACTCATCGATCCACTCGAGTGAGAACAGCTCTCGTCGCAGCTCATTGGAGCTCGTGGGCTGCCCCCTGTCCCCATCCAACAGCGACCTCACTGATGCCAAGTCCCCGACGACGCCCACTGATCTGTCACCGCAGGGGTCGTCGGAACTGCCACTGAGGTCTGTCTTGAAGCGACCCGCCGCTGAGAAGCTATCGCCCCTGCAACCGCTCGGCACGACGTTTGAGAAAGGCAAGGAATTGAAACCGGTTCAGCAGAACAACCGCAATGAGTCTGAACATTCGAAAGTGTCACCGTCCATCTCGTCTATCTTGTCGTCCCGGAGCAGCAGTAGGCGCAATAGTGGAATCTGGTGAGTAACCCTACTTAATCTTCTTCTTCTTGTGTAGAGGTGAGAAGTGGGGGTGGGGACATTGTTGTAGTGGGGTTTGTTGTTGTTTAGCCTTGTGGAGGCACAATGGCCCAGTGGTTAGGCCAGCGGACTCGCGGTTTCGATTCCCAGACCAGGCGTTGTGAGTGTTTATTAAGCGAAAACGCCTAAAGCTCCATGAGGCTCTGGCAGGAGATGGTATTGATAAGAATATATGTATATGTATATAAGAAAAAAATTGCCAATGTTCTGCGCCATGAGGACCAAAGACTTGAAGTATTTTGTGTTGCAAGACAGTGTGAGAGAGAGAATCGTGATGTCGTAGGAGAGAAATGTGTCTGCATGGATGATGGTTCACTTGCACTAAACGAGGCTGCAAAGAAAGAGGTTTGGAGACGCCACTACGAAAGGTAGCTTAATAGAGAGAATGAATGGGAGAAAGAGAGTCTGTTGAATGTCGATCCAGCAGAGGGACCAGCTATCCTAGTTGACGGTACCTTGGTAGATAAAGCAATTAAGAGTATGAAGACAGGCAAAGCCCCTGGCCCATCTGGCAGTGTCGGCTGTAGCCTAGTCATCTGTATAGTTAATCAGGTGATGCACGAAGGAGTCACACCCAATGACTTGGCACCTGTGATGTCGCAACTCATTTCTACAGCTGAGTGACCTGGGGCAACATGAAATAAAGTGTCTTGCTCAAGAACACAACAGGCAGCCTGGTCTGGGAATTGAACTCACAACATCCGGATTTTGGGCCCTATGCTCTAACCACTGAACCATGCACCTGATGATGATGATGATGACATTAAAAAAAGTACAGTGATGATGTTGTTTTGTTATGTGTTTTATTTTATTTTCTTCTTTCTCCGTTCCAGCTGTACAGAATTGGAACGTAAAGAGGCAGCAGCCAAAGACCCACTGGTAGGACTTGCCAAACAGATGGGAGGATCCAAGCGGAATGCATTACTCAAATGGTGTCAACAGAAGACGCTCAGCTATAATGTAAGGCACATTCTACTGTGATAGGGGTGTGTGGGTTTCTCTGTGGACTGGTCTACTGTGCCATGGCAAGGGGTTTGTGTAGCTTGGTTTATTGTACTGTGGTAGGTGTGTGTGTGTGGATTTGTTTTTTGGTACTGTAATAGGTGTGTGTGAACTGGTCCATTGTAATGTGGCAGGGGTGTGTAGGACGTAGTTTATTATACTGCTGTAAGGGCTGTGTGTGGACTTATCTATTGCAGGGTTTTTTTTTTTTTGGTGGCGGTCATGGACTGGTATATTGTACTGTTGTTGGGGTGGACTGGTCTATTATAAATATTGTAGGGAGTTTGGACTAATCTGTTGTTTTGTTGTAGGGGTGTATGGTGTGGTATGTTGTACTTTGGTGTGGGTGTGCATGGGGATAGCTTTTTTGTACTGCTGTGTCTCTAGGGAGGTTACGGACCAGTCTATTGTACTGTTGTAGGGGATTTATGGAGTGGCCCATGTTACTGTATTATCGGTGTGACACACGCACACTTGAACATGTGAAGGGAGGTAACTTTAACCCAGTCTCCAACTAAGTCTCTCTACTTATCTATGTACCTCCCCCTCTGTCTATCTATATACCTGTTTTCCTATATATCTATCTACTTACTTTTCTCTGTTTATCTCTCTGTCTATCTATCTATTTATCTACACATATTCTTATATATCTATCTGTGTCTCTGTCTGTCTCTCTATCACAGAGTTTCCCAACCAGGGGTGCAAGCAGGGCTGGATTTATAGGGGGTCAAAGAGAGCAATTGCCCCCGGGCACTTTTATTCTTATCTAAGTTATTACTTTAAGGGGTGCAAGAACATATTAAAAGTTTTTTAGGGATGCAGAGCATAACATAAGTTGGGGACCACTGCTCTGTTAGTCTATCTATTTCCCTATCTGTCTCTCTGTATGTATGTCTATCTGTATCTATATATATATATGTGAGTGTGTGTGTATGTATATATATATATCAGATTGGAGCTTGGTGTAGCCATCTGGTTTCACCAGTCCTTAGTCAAATCATCCAACCCATGCTAGCATAGAAGGCGGACGTTAAACAATGATGATGATGATGATGATGATGAGTGAGAATTTACAAAAAAACAAAAGACGAAGATGGGGGTGTAAACAACAAACAGATGTATTAGTCTAACGCTTGGGAAGTGAGAAAGCCTTTTATGTTTCGAGCCTACGCTCTTCGACAGAAAGGAACTCCGAAATAAACAGGGAGAGAAAAATAGAAAAAGGTTTAGGGGCTTGCGATCTCTATATATATATATATTGACTGTCTCCTTATCTCTCTCCATGTATGTATGTATTCCTATGTGTCAATCTGGCAAGTTGGCACTTGTCTGTCTGTCCGTCTCATTCTGTCTCTCTCTCCTCCGCAGGGTGTTGACATCACCAACTTCAGCAGCAGCTGGAATGATGGCCTGGCCTTCTGTGCTCTGATACACAGCTACCTTCCTGAAAAGATGCCTTACGATGAACTGACCTCCGAAGACAAGGTAACCACCTCACACTCTGACCACTTTGCTGCTTCTTCTTCTTCTCTCTCTCTGTCTGTGTGTCTTGTAAGAACAGTTTAGGTAGAGGTGGTCGTGGTGGGGTTGATTATTGCTGCAAATGTTTTGTCTTTAAGTATTCTTTCATCTTGTGTCAGTCCTTAAGACTGTGGCCATGCTGGGGCACCACATTGAAGAATGTTCAGTCGAGCAAACGAATCCTTATTACTTACCTTTTCTTTCTAAGCTTGTGCTTATTCCGTTGGTTCCCTTTTGGTGAGCCACAAAGTCATGGGAACAAAAACAAGCCAACACCGGTTGTCAGGCAATGGTAGTGGGGACAAAAAATACACACACATACAACGGGCTTCTTTTCAGTTTCCATCTGCCCGATCCATTCGCGGCCCATGGTTACTACACAGGGAGACTGAGCGGGAACTATGTGGTCAGGAAGCAAGCTTCTTACCACACAGTCACGCCTGCACCTATCTTGTACGGGTCTACACGGCAGCCACGTGCCCTGAGTGATTGCTCAGGGTAGGCAGTAGGTAACGTTTATGTAGTAGAACACACACGAAAAATAAGCAGAACACAGATGCACGACTGAGTTGGAAGCAGAGTTACTTCTTCCTTTATATTACGTGGAATGTACGCAGCACGTGTACTACAGCAGTTCCATGCATAGCTTAAATGCCGAGATTGAGAAGCAGGGATGAATTATGCCTACCTAATCTACAAAAACATTCTAAAAGCAATTTCTATCTTTCAGCGGAGAAACTTCACGTTGTCCTTTGCTGCGGCCGAGTCTGTTGGGATTACATCAAATCTAGTGAGTATCTGCAACATCTACTCTTTACTTTCAAACTCTGACCTCCCCCATCTACATTGTTGTTCTTCTTCTCTAAAACATTGGACTCAATGCCTTAACACAATACACTTCTATACTCTCTGCTCTCTTTTACTGGTTTCAGTCAGTGAACTGTGGCCAAGCTGGAGCACTGACATGAAGGCTTTTAGTCCTCACCCACCTCAATAGTTATTTCAATCTGGTTTTTATATTATTGATCTACGTTTTTACATAAGAGACGCAGCCCTATTGTCAGGTTGCACTGGGTAACTATAGACGCACGCACACAATATGATGGTCTTCTTTCACAAGGCTTTGGTTGATGTAATGGGACTGCATCCGGAACGATGTCGTTAGGAAACAGACTTCTCACCACAAAGCCACGCGTGCACTTATATAAATGTGTCTGTCTGTCTGTTTATGTATTATTCTTAAACAAGGGCTTAGAAGTTTCAGCCATCCGCAGATGATGGCTTAGCTGGCCGAAACTCCGAAGTCACTGTCAACAGGGTTCTTGTAGGAGAATAATAAATTCGTCCTCTACAAAAGTACAGAACCCTGCTGTACTCTTTCACCACAACCTTCTCTCACTCTTTCTTCCTGTTTCTGCTGTACCTGTATTTTAAAAGGGCCAGCCTTGTCGCGCTGAATCTGCCCGAGAACTACGTTAAGGGTACACGTGTCTGGTGGTGTGTTTACGTCCCTGTAACTTAGCGGTTCGGCAAAAGAGTTCGATAGAATAAGTCCTGGGGTCGATTTTCTCGACTAAAGGTGGTGCTCCAGCATGGCCACAGTCAAATGACTGAAACAAGTAAAAGAGTTTTATATTTTATACCTAATTTGCTTATCCACAGAATTACCTCCACGCCCGCTCAACCTGGTCCCTCTCCTAACTTTACCTTTAGGAAGGATCATCCCCTGTAAAGACATCGGAGGCTAAGTTTGAATCTTTTGAGCAGTAACCGTCTTGTATATGCAGAATGTCTGGATCTCGTCTCTGGACTATATTTGTATGTATGTGTGTAGATATATGTAATATATGGTGTTTCCTCTTTTGCAGAATATCAACGACATGGTCGCTATGGAACGTCCTGATTGGCAAGCAGTGATAGCCTACGTGACAGCAATCTACAAACATTTTGAAGTGGACGGCAAATCGTAACCAACAACACATCTTCATTGATGGACGACAATGCCGGGTTCTCTATATGGGGACGTGGACTCACCCCTATATGTATATATATATATAGGCAATAAATGTGTGTATGGGGGGTGGGGTTCAGTATATGATGTCAAACTTCTGACACGGGTGTATGTTGGTATGGGTGTGTGTGGGTGTGGGTGAAAGGTTGCTGCAGTATGGCCTGTGTACTACTATATGAACAGTTTAAAGAAAAAACACCCTGGACACCGCAATCAACAGAAGAAGTACGCTGGGACTCCCGGCACCCCAGTGACTTTCTCTTAGCGAAATGAAGACATTTTCTCTCAATCATGGATGTTGATACACACACACATTTCTATGTATGTATATATATGTATATATATATATATATATTCATGGGTGTGAGTATATTCATATATACTCATATACACACACATGTGTGTGTGTGTATATATAATATATATATATATATGTCTCAGTAAGCCATTGCAGCTGACCAACTGTGACGCAAACTTCCAGACAGCAAAATAAAGCCTTGTGTCCTATCCCAGTTGTGCTGGAGTAGACACATCATCATCATCATCCTCATCCTCATCCTCATCAATATCATCACCACCACAGTCATCATCATAACCATCACCATCACCATCATTGTGACTTGTAGTTGTTGTTTTTTCTTTTTTTTTCTTCTTTTTTTGTTACTTTATGTCCAAAAGACACCCTTTACAGTCCCTGGTAGAAATTTTAAAACTCGATTTTAAATTCTTGGAAAATCAGTTTTAAACCTCTCTCTCTCTCTCAGTTTATGAAACGAAGCATTATGTTGTTGTTGTTGCTATTATAGTTATTTTCTAAACTTATCAGCTTGCTGGACAGAATGTTTTGAGGCGTTTCTCCAGGATCTTCTCAATCAAAATTCCGAGTTCAAATCCCACTGGGATCAACTTTTCCTCTCATTCTTTCGGAGTTAATGAAATAAAGTAATCGCTGAAGCAGCCTTCGAAATTGTTAGGGCTTCTGCGGAAATTCGGGGCAAAATGCTTAGCAGCAGTCAGCCCTCCCACCCTGAAATTGGTGTCCTTGCACTAAAATTTGAAACCATCAGGTTGTGGCAGTTGTCTTTTGTTTGTAGGGAAAGTCCTGAATGCATTCATAATGGTTCATTTCATGGAGCAGAAGGGGTAGCAAGTATGAGCTGGTGGGGCCAGGGTTAAGCTGGATCAGTGGAGCACCCAGGTAAGCTGCTTATCATTTTGTCTCTTCTCGTTTTCGTCACCTACATCTTCTCTTCCAACCATGCCCCATTCCATCAACTGTACTCCCTCCCTCCTGCATTCTTAATTTTTGGCCCCTTGTAGACTTCACTTTTATTTTCTCTTAATTTCGGATCAGGTGTTAATGGTTGTATGGCAGGGTGGTGTAATCTAATTGGGGCTTTTAATTAAATCGGGTGCCGTTGATTGACTAGGCAGCAAATGTTGCCAGCCAAGTGGAATTTGTGCTTTGCTGTGTTTCAGGGGTCATTGGTCAGCTAGACGGGGGCTGTGGGCAACGAGGATGACTCGATGCCCTACAACAATCTCTTTACACCTGCTACTATTAGCCAGGTGGAACTTGTGTTTTGCTACCAAGTGCATACCTGCCGACAGGTGATACGCAAATCACAGCTGCTTTTGGATACCGGTCATCAGTTAGACAGGGTTTGTGGTCAGCCAGGTGCCGTCTGTGCCCCATTCCAGACTCCCATTGAACTGATTGTAGAGGAAAGTGAGATGACCAAGCAAAAATACTCGGAGAAGCAACAGAGATAAGTCTCAACTTACATTATACAAGTAGAGGCTGGCATGGACGGGTGGTCAAGAAGCTTGCTTTGCAGCCACAGGATTTCTGGTTCGATTCCATTGCAGAAAACCATGGGCGAGTGTGTTCCATTTTTATCCCTAAGGCTGACTTGAAGCCTTCTCATTGAATTCGGTAGACACTGGGTGGGAGCCCTTCGTATATGTTTCTGTCTGTCCCCCCCAAACTCTTGACAACCTATGTTGGTTTGTTTGTGTTCCAGTGAATTAGCTGTTTAGCGAAAGAGATTGACAAAATAGATACCAGACTTAGAAAAATATGTGCTGGTGTCGACCTCTTCGACTAAATTCTTAAAGGTGATACCCCAGCATGGCCACAACCGAATGACTGGTGCAAAATATGCCTTGGCTGATTTCTTCTCGATCTGTGAGCCACATTGTTCTGCAGCAAAGGGCACAAGCTAAAGTACTCAACCGAGTTAAAGGGATTATAGTATCCTTTCTCCTGTAAGCGCAAGGAAACAAGTTGATTATATTGCTCCCAGTACTTCACTTATTCCAAAAGGATGAAAGACAAAGTCGACGGGGAGATTTAAACTTGACATTTCGTCCTCCTTCACATCCTTGGTGGCATTTTATCTGACACACTGACAATTCTGCTAGTTTGCTGCCTTTAAGGATGATGACAATCCTTTCTGTTATTGGCACAAGGCCTGAAATTCCGGGGTAGGGGTATGGTTGTGATTACACTAACCCCAGTACACAACTGGTACTTATTTCATTGACCCCCAAAAGAATGAAAGGCAAAGTTAACCTTGATGGGATTTGAGCTTGGAACATAAAGATGGATGTCCAAACCTGCTGACAGGTGATACCCAAATCCTGGCTGCTTTTGGACAGCATCCATCAAGTTAGACAGGGATTGTGATAAGCCAGGTGGAGTGTGTTGCAGTCCGTATCCCGTAAATTAATTTATTGTAGAGGAAGGCAAGATGACCAACCCAAAATACTCAGAGTAAAATGCTAAGGATCCTGTCGGCTCCCTGTGATCATAACCCTTTCTACTCTAGGCACAAGGAGGGGACTAGTCGATTACATTGACTCCCCCCAATGTTTCACTGGTATATTTATTTTATCAACCCAGAAAGGTTGAGCGGCCAAGTCAACCTTGGCAGAATTTGAACTCAGAAAATAGTGGCAGGCAGAATACCACCAGGCACTTTGTCCAGTTTGCTCACCGTTCTGCCAGCTCACCACCTGACGAATAATACTGTTTCTAGCATAGTGATGACATGGCCTTTGGCGGGGGGCGGGGGTGGATTGCTTGATAATACTGACGAGTGTTTTGACCTTAAAAGGACAAAAGGCAGCATTGGCCCCAGTGAGATACGACCCCAGCAAGTAAGGGGATAAGGACTAACACCAAAAGGCATTTCTTGTTTCTGGTCTTCCAGTGGTTCCATCCTGCTACTTCGTCTTTCCATCCCAACTCTTATTCTTCCACTTGTTTTTATAGAATGTTTTTTTTCGTGATTATTATTGTAATCTCATTTATTTATTTTTAGTTCAGGATGTTCTGTGTCTTCTTGTTCAATGCAATTTATGTTAATAGGATAACCAGTCAGGGTAGTGGCCCTCATCCATCCACACTCGGATGAAAGCCTCTCTGACCATGAGTGACTCTTTTACTGCAACACACTGGTCATTCTTAAGGGGAGGGGGTACACACACATAAGTAATAATAAAGATAGTCATGCTGGAATATTTACTTCATTTATTACTTATCCAGGTAGAAGTCTTCAATTTTCACAGGAAATGAAATATAAAATATTCACGCTGCAACATTCAAAAATGTCTCTTTCTCTCTTGAGAATGCTTGTAGTTTTAAGATGCATCGTCAGTGATATTTCTAGGGTCTCTGATCCGTTCGCAGTTATCAGATCCCTCTTTTCTTCCCAATAGCAGCTTGTAGTTTTAAGATGCATCGTCAGTGATATTTCTGGGGTCTCTGATGCCTTCGCAGTTATCAGATCCCTCTATTCTTCCCAATAGCAGCTTGTAGTTTTAAGATGCATCGTCAGTGATATCTCTGGGGTCTCTGATCCATTCACAGTTATCAGATCCCTCTATTCTTCCCAATAGCAGCTTGTAGTTTTAAGATGCATCGTCAGTGATATTTCTGGGGTCTCTGATGCATTCACAGTTATCAGATCCCTCTTTTCTTCCCAATAGCAGCTTGTAGTTTTAAGATGCATCGTCAGTGATATCTCTGGGGTCTCTGATGCATTCACAGTTATCAGATCCCTCTATTCTTCCCAATAGCAGCTTGTAGTTTTAAGATGCATCGTCAGTGATATTTCTGGGGTCTCTGATCCATTCGCAGTTATCAGATCCCTCTTTTCTTCCCAATAGCAGCTTGTAGTTTTAAGATGCATCGTCAGTGATATTTCTGGGGTCTCTGATCCATTCGCAGTTATCAGATCCCTCTATTCTTCCCAATAGCAGCATCGTCAGTGATATCTCTGGGGTCTCTGATGCATTCACAGTTATCAGATCCCTCTATTCTTCCCAATAGCAGCTTGTAGTTTTAAGATGCATCGTCAGTGATATCTCTGGGGTCTCTGATGCATTCACAGTTATCAGATCCCTCTTTTCTTCCCAATAGCAGCTTGTAGTTTTAAGATGCATCGTCAGTGATATTTCTGGGGTCTCTGATCCATTCGCAGTTATCAGATCCCTCTATTCTTCCCAATAGCAGCATCGTCAGTGATATCTCTGGGGTCTCTGATGCATTCACAGTTATCAGATCCCTCTTTTCTTCCCAATAGCAGCTTGTAGTTTTAAGATGCATCGTCAGTGATATTTCTGGGGTCTCTGATCCATTCACAGTTATCAGATCCCTCTATTCTTCCCAATAGGAGCTTGTAGTTTTAAGATGCATCGTCAGTGATATTTCTGGGGTCTCTGATCCATTCACAGTTATCAGATCCCTCTTTTCTTCCCAATAGCAGCTTGTAGTTTTAAGATGCATCGTCAGTGATATCTCTGGGGTCTCTGATGCATTCACAGTTATCAGATCCCTCTATTCTTCCCAATAGCAGCATCGTCAGTGATATCTCTGGGGTCTCTGATGCATTCACAGTTATCAGATCCCTCTTTTCTTCCCAATAGCAGCTTGTAGTTTTAAGATGCATCGTCAGTGATATTTCTGGGGTCTCTGATCCATTCACAGTTATCAGATCCCTCTATTCTTCCCAATAGGAGCTTGTAGTTTTAAGATGCATCGTCAGTGATATTTCTGGGGTCTCTGATCCATTCACAGTTATCAGATCCCTCTTTTCTTCCCAATAGCAGCTTGTAGTTTTAAGATGCATCGTCAGTGATATCTCTGGGGTCTCTGATGCATTCACAGTTATCAGATCCCTCTATTCTTCCCAATAGCAGCTTGTAGTTTTAAGATGCATCGTCAGTGATATTTCTGGGGTCTCTGATCCATTCACAGTTATCAGATCCCTCTTTTCTTCCCAATAGCAGCTTGTAGTTTTAAGATGCATCGTTAGTGATATCTCTGGGGTCTCTGATGCATTCACAGTTATCAGATCCCTCTATTCTTCCCAATAGCAGCTTGTAGTTTTAAGATGCATCGTCAGTGATATCTCTGGTGTCTCTGATGCATTCACAGTTATCAGATCCCTCTTTTCTTCCCAATAGCAGCTTGTAGTTTTAAGATGCATCGTCAGTGATATTTCTGGGGTCTCTGATCCATTCACAGTTATCAGATCCCTCTATTCTTCCCAATAGCAGCTTGTAGTTTTAAGATGCATCGTCAGTGATATTTCTGGGGTCTCTGATGCATTCACAGTTATCAGATCCCTCTTTTCTTCCCAATAGCAGCTTGTAGTTTTAAGATGCATCGTCAGTGATATTTCTGGGGTCTCTGATCCATTCGCAGTTATCAGATCTTTCTATTCTTCCCAATAGCAGCATCGTCAGTGATATTTCTGGGGTCCCTGATGCATTCACAGTTATCAGATCCCTCTTTTCTTCCCAATAGCAGCTTGTAGTTTTAAGATGCATCGTCAGTGATATTTCTGGGGTCTCTGATCCATTCGCAGTTATCAGATCCCTCTATTCTTCCCAATAGCAGCATCGTCAGTGATATCTCTGGGGTCTCTGATGCATTCACAGTTATCAGATCCCTCTTTTCTTCCCAATAGCAGCTTGTAGTTTTAAGATGCATCGTCAGTGATATTTCTGGGGTCTCTGATCCATTCACAGTTATCAGATCCCTCTTTTCTTCCCAATAGCAGCTTGTAGTTTTAAGATGCATCGTCAGTGATATCTCTGGGGTCTCTGATGCATTCACAGTTATCAGATCCCTCTATTCTTCCCAATAGCAGCTTGTAGTTTTAAGATGCATCGTCAGTGATATTTCTGGGGTCTCTGATCCATTCACAGTTATCAGATCCCTCTATTCTTCCCAATAGCAGCTTGTAGTTTTAAGATGCATCGTCAGTGATATTTCTGGGGTCTCTGATCCATTCACAGTTATCAGATCCCTCTATTCTTCCCAATAGCAGCTTGTAGTTTTAAGATGCATCGTCAGTGATATTTCTGGGGTCTCTGATCCATTCACAGTTATCAGATCCCTCTTTTCTTCCCAATAGCAGCTTGTAGTTTTAAGATGCATCGTCAGTGATATCTCTGGGGTCTCTGATGCATTCACAGTTATCAGATCCCTCTTTTCTTCCCAATAGCAGCTTGTAGTTTTAAGATGCATCGTCAGTGATATTTCTGGGGTCTCTGATGCATTCACAGTTATCAGATCCCTCTTTTCTTCCCAATAGCAGCTTGTAGTTTTACGATGCATCGTCAGTGATATCTCTGGGGTCTCTGATGCATTCACAGTTATCAGATCCCTCTTTTCTTCCCAATTGCAGCTTGTAGTTTTAAGATGCATCGTCAGTGATATCTCTGGGGTCTCTGATGCATTCACAGTTATCAAATCCCTCTTTTCTTCCCAATAGCAGCTTGTAGTTTTACGATGCATCGTCAGTGATATCTCTGATCCATTCACAGTTATCAGATCCCTCTTTTCTTCCCAATAGCAGCTTGTAGTTTTACGATGCATCGTCAGTGATATCTCTGGGGTCTCTGATGCATTCACAGTTATCAGATCCCTCTTTTCTTCCCAATAGCAGCTTGTAGTTTTAAGATGCATCGTCAGTGATATTTCTGGGGTCTCTGATGCATTCACAGTTATCAGATCCCTCTATTCTTCCCAATAGCAGCTTGTAGTTTTGCGATGCATCGTCAGTGATATCTCTGGGGTCTCTGATGCATTCACAGTTATCAGATCCCTCTTTTCTTCCCAATAGCAGCTTGTAGTTTTACGATGCATCGTCAGTGATATCTCTGGGGTCTCTGATCCATTCACAGTTATCAGATCCCTCTATTCTTCCCAATAGCAGCTTGTAGTTTTAAGATGCATCGTCAGTGATATCTCTGGGGTCTCTGATGCATTCACAGTTATCAGATCCCTCTTTTCTTCCCAATAGCAGCTTGTAGTTTTACGATGCATCGTCAGTGATATCTCTGGGGTCTCTGATGCATTCACAGTTATCAGATCCCTCTATTCTTCCCAATAGCAGCTTGTAGTTTTAAGATGCATCGTCAGTGATATCTCTGGGGTCTCTGATGCATTCACAGTTATCAGATCCCTCTTTTCTTCCCAATAGCAGCTTGTAGTTTTAAGATGCATCGTCAGTGATATTTCTGGGGTCTCTGATGCATTCACAGTTATCACATCCCTCTATTCTTCCCAATAGCAGCTTGTAGTTTTAAGATGCATCGTTAGTGATATCTCTGATGCATTCACAGTTATCAGATCCCTCTTTTCTTCCCAATAGCAGCTTGTAGTTTTACGATGCATCGTCAGTGATATCTCTGGGGTCTCTGATGCATTCACAGTTATCACATCCCTCTATTCTTCCCAATAGCAGCTTGTAGTTTTAAGATGCATCGTCAGTGATATCTCTGGGGTCTCTGATGCGTTCACAGTTATCAGATCCCTCTTTTCTTCCCAATAGCAGCTTGTAGTTTTACGATGCATCGTCAGTGATATCTCTGGGGTCTCTGATGCATTCACAGTTATCAGATCCCTCTATTCTTCCCAATAGCAGCTTGTAGTTTTAAGATGCATCGTCAGTGATATCTCTGATGCATTCACAGTTATCACATCCCTCTATTCTTCCCAATAGCAGCTTGTAGTTTTAAGATGCATCGTCAGTGATATCTCTGGGGTCTCTGATCCATTCACAGTTATCAGATCCCTCTTTTCTTCCCAATAGCAGCTTGTAGTTTTAAGATGCATCGTCAGTGATATCTCTGGGGTCTCTGATGCATTCACAGTTATCAGATCCCTCTATTCTTCCCAATAGCAGCTTGTAGTTTTAAGATGCATCGTCAGTGATATTTCTGGGGTCTCTGATCCATTCACAGTTATCAGATCCCTCTTTTCTTCCCAATAGCAGCTTGTAGTTTTAAGATGCATCGTTAGTGATATCTCTGGGGTCTCTGATGCATTCACAGTTATCAGATCCCTCTATTCTTCCCAATAGCAGCTTGTAGTTTTAAGATGCATCGTCAGTGATATCTCTGGTGTCTCTGATGCATTCACAGTTATCAGATCCCTCTTTTCTTCCCAATAGCAGCTTGTAGTTTTAAGATGCATCGTCAGTGATATTTCTGGGGTCTCTGATCCATTCACAGTTATCAGATCCCTCTATTCTTCCCAATAGCAGCTTGTAGTTTTAAGATGCATCGTCAGTGATATTTCTGGGGTCTCTGATGCATTCACAGTTATCAGATCCCTCTTTTCTTCCCAATAGCAGCTTGTAGTTTTAAGATGCATCGTCAGTGATATTTCTGGGGTCTCTGATCCATTCGCAGTTATCAGATCTTTCTATTCTTCCCAATAGCAGCATCGTCAGTGATATTTCTGGGGTCCCTGATGCATTCACAGTTATCAGATCCCTCTTTTCTTCC
Organism: Octopus bimaculoides; assembly: GCF_046866305.1. Classification (NCBI taxonomy): domain Eukaryota; kingdom Metazoa; phylum Mollusca; class Cephalopoda; order Octopoda; family Octopodidae; genus Octopus; species Octopus bimaculoides. The sequence goes on from NC_142957.1 coordinate 18,220,736, forward strand.
CAATAGCAGCTTGTAGTTTTAAGATGCATCGTCAGTGATATTTCTGGGGTCTCTGATCCATTCGCAGTTATCAGATCCCTCTATTCTTCCCAATAGCAGCATCGTCAGTGATATCTCTGGGGTCTCTGATGCATTCACAGTTATCAGATCCCTCTTTTCTTCCCAATAGCAGCTTGTAGTTTTAAGATGCATCGTCAGTGATATTTCTGGGGTCTCTGATCCATTCACAGTTATCAGATCCCTCTTTTCTTCCCAATAGCAGCTTGTAGTTTTAAGATGCATCGTCAGTGATATCTCTGGGGTCTCTGATGCATTCACAGTTATCAGATCCCTCTATTCTTCCCAATAGCAGCTTGTAGTTTTAAGATGCATCGTCAGTGATATTTCTGGGGTCTCTGATCCATTCACAGTTATCAGATCCCTCTATTCTTCCCAATAGCAGCTTGTAGTTTTAAGATGCATCGTCAGTGATATTTCTGGGGTCTCTGATCCATTCACAGTTATCAGATCCCTCTATTCTTCCAAATAGCAGCTTGTAGTTTTAAGATGCATCGTCAGTGATATTTCTGGGGTCTCTGATCCATTCACAGTTATCAGATCCCTCTTTTCTTCCCAATAGCAGCTTGTAGTTTTAAGATGCATCGTCAGTGATATCTCTGGGGTCTCTGATGCATTCACAGTTATCAGATCCCTCTTTTCTTCCCAATAGCAGCTTGTAGTTTTAAGATGCATCGTCAGTGATATTTCTGGGGTCTCTGATGCATTCACAGTTATCAGATCCCTCTATTCTTCCCAATAGCAGCTTGTAGTTTTACGATGCATCGTCAGTGATATCTCTGGGGTCTCTGATGCATTCACAGTTATCAGATCCCTCTTTTCTTCCCAATTGCAGCTTGTAGTTTTAAGATGCATCGTCAGTGATATCTCTGGGGTCTCTGATGCATTCACAGTTATCAAATCCCTCTTTTCTTCCCAATAGCAGCTTGTAGTTTTACGATGCATCGTCAGTGATATCTCTGATCCATTCACAGTTATCAGATCCCTCTTTTCTTCCCAATAGCAGCTTGTAGTTTTACGATGCATCGTCAGTGATATCTCTGGGGTCTCTGATGCATTCACAGTTATCAGATCCCTCTTTTCTTCCCAATAGCAGCTTGTAGTTTTAAGATGCATCGTCAGTGATATTTCTGGGGTCTCTGATGCATTCACAGTTATCAGATCCCTCTATTCTTCCCAATAGCAGCTTGTAGTTTTGCGATGCATCGTCAGTGATATCTCTGGGGTCTCTGATGCATTCACAGTTATCAGATCCCTCTTTTCTTCCCAATAGCAGCTTGTAGTTTTACGATGCATCGTCAGTGATATCTCTGGGGTCTCTGATCCATTCACAGTTATCAGATCCCTCTATTCTTCCCAATAGCAGCTTGTAGTTTTAAGATGCATCGTCAGTGATATCTCTGGGGTCTCTGATGCATTCACAGTTATCAGATCCCTCTTTTCTTCCCAATAGCAGCTTGTAGTTTTACGATGCATCGTCAGTGATATCTCTGGGGTCTCTGATGCATTCACAGTTATCAGATCCCTCTATTCTTCCCAATAGCAGCTTGTAGTTTTAAGATGCATCGTCAGTGATATCTCTGGGGTCTCTGATGCATTCACAGTTATCAGATCCCTCTTTTCTTCCCAATAGCAGCTTGTAGTTTTAAGATGCATCGTCAGTGATATTTCTGGGGTCTCTGATGCATTCACAGTTATCACATCCCTCTATTCTTCCCAATAGCAGCTTGTAGTTTTAAGATGCATCGTTAGTGATATCTCTGATGCATTCACAGTTATCAGATCCCTCTTTTCTTCCCAATAGCAGCTTGTAGTTTTACGATGCATCGTCAGTGATATCTCTGGGGTCTCTGATGCATTCACAGTTATCACATCCCTCTATTCTTCCCAATAGCAGCTTGTAGTTTTAAGATGCATCGTCAGTGATATCTCTGGGGTCTCTGATGCATTCACAGTTATCAGATCCCTCTTTTCTTCCCAATAGCAGCTTGTAGTTTTACGATGCATCGTCAGTGATATCTCTGGGGTCTCTGATGCATTCACAGTTATCAGATCCCTCTATTCTTCCCAATAGTAGCTTGTAGTTTTACGATGCATCGTCAGTGATATCTCTGGGGTCTCTGATGCATTCACAGTTATCAGATCCCTCTATTCTTCCCAATAGCAGCTTGTAGTTTTAAGATGCATCGTCAGTGATATCTCTGGGGTCTCTGATGCATTCACAGTTATCAGATCCCTCTATTCTTCCCAATAGCAGCTTGTAGTTTTAAGATGCATCGTTAGTGATATCTCTGATGCATTCACTCTTATCAGATCCCTCTTTTCTTCCCAATAGCAGCTTGTAGTTTTACGATGCATCGTCAGTGATATCTCTGGGGTCTCTGATGCATTCACAGTTATCACATCCCTCTATTCTTCCCAATAGCAGCTTGTAGTTTTAAGATGCATCGTCAGTGATATCTCTGGGGTCTCTGATCCATTCACAGTTATCAGATCCCTCTTTTCTTCCCAATAGCAGCTTGTAGTTTTAAGATGCATCGTCAGTGATATTTCTGGGGTCTCTGATGCATTCACAGTTATCAGATCCCTCTTTTCTTCCCAATAGCAGCTTGTAGTTTTAAGATGCATCGTCAGTGATATTTCTGGGGTCTCTGATGCATTCACAGTTATCAGATCCCTCTTTTCTTCCCAATAGCAGCTTGTAGTTTTACGATGCATCGTCAGTGATATCTCTGATCCATTCACAGTTATCAGATCCCTCTTTTCTTCCCAATAGCAGCTTGTAGTTTTACGATGCATCGTCAGTGATATCTCTGGGGTCTCTGATGCATTCACAGTTATCACATCCCTCTATTCTTCCCAATAGCAGCTTGTAGTTTTAAGATGCATCGCCAGTGATATTTCTGGGGTCTCTGATGCATTCACAGTTATCAGATCCCTCTTTTCTTCCCAATAGCAGCTTGTAGTTTTAAGATGCATCGTCAGTGATATCTCTGGGGTCTCTGATGCATTCACAGTTATCAGATCCCTCTATTCTTCCCAATAGCAGCTTGTAGTTTTAAGATGCATCGTTAGTGATATCTCTGGGGTCTCTGATGCATTCACAGTTATCAGATCCCTCTATTCTTCCCAATAGCAGCTTGTAGTTTTAAGATGCATCGTCAGTGATATCTCTGGGGTCTCTGATGCATTCACAGTTATCAGATCCCTCTTTTCTTCCCAATAGCAGCTTGTAGTTTTAAGATGCATCGTCAGTGATATTTCTGGGGTCTCTGATCCATTCACAGTTATCAGATCCCTCTATTCTTCCCAATAGCAGCTTGTAGTTTTAAGATGCATCGTCAGTGATATTTCTGGGGTCTCTGATGCATTCACAGTTATCAGATCCCTCTTTTCTTCCCAATAGCAGCTTGTAGTTTTAAGATGCATCGTCAGTGATATTTCTGGGGTCTCTGATCCATTCGCAGTTATCAGATCTTTCTATTCTTCCCAATAGCAGCATCGTCAGTGATATTTCTGGGGTCCCTGATGCATTCACAGTTATCAGATCCCTCTTTTCTTCCCAATAGCAGCTTGTAGTTTTAAGATGCATCGTCAGTGATATTTCTGGGGTCTCTGATCCATTCGCAGTTATCAGATCCCTCTATTCTTCCCAATAGCAGCATCGTCAGTGATATCTCTGGGGTCTCTGATGCATTCACAGTTATCAGATCCCTCTTTTCTTCCCAATAGCAGCTTGTAGTTTTAAGATGCATCGTCAGTGATATTTCTGGGGTCTCTGATGCATTCACAGTTATCAGATCCCTCTATTCTTCCCAATAGCAGCTTGTAGTTTTAAGATGCATCGTCAGTGATATTTCTGGGGTCTCTGATCCATTCACAGTTATCAGATCCCTCTTTTCTTCCCAATAGCAGCTTGTAGTTTTAAGATGCATCGTCAGTGATATTTCTGGGGTCTCTGATCCATTCACAGTTATCAGATCCCTCTATTCTTCCCAATAGCAGCTTGTAGTTTTAAGATGCATCGTCAGTGATATTTCTGGGGTCTCTGATGCATTCACAGTTATCAGATCCCTCTTTTCTTCCCAATAGCAGCTTGTAGTTTTAAGATGCATCGTCAGTGATATCTCTGGGGTCTCTGATGCATTCACAGTTATCAGATCCCTCTTTTCTTCCCAATAGCAGCTTGTAGTTTTAAGATGCATCGTCAGTGATATCTCTGGGGTCTCTGATGCATTCACAGTTATCAGATCCCTCTTTTCTTCCCAATAGCAGCTTGTAGTTTTACGATGCATCGTCAGTGATATCTCTGGGGTCTCTGATGCATTCACAGTTATCAGATCCCTCTATTCTTCCCAATAGCAGCTTGTAGTTTTAAGATGCATCGTCAGTGATATCTCTGATGCATTCACAGTTATCACATCCCTCTATTCTTCCCAATAGCAGCTTGTAGTTTTAAGATGCATCGTCAGTGATATCTCTGGGGTCTCTGATGCATTCACAGTTATCAGATCCCTCTTTTCTTCCCAATAGCAGCTTGTAGTTTTAAGATGCATCGTCAGTGATATTTCTGGGGTCTCTGATGCATTCACAGTTATCAGATCCCTCTATTCTTCCCAATAGCAGCTTGTAGTTTTACGATGCATCGTCAGTGATATCTCTGGGGTCTCTGATGCATTCACAGTTATCAGATCCCTTTTTTCTTCCCAATAGCAGCTTGTAGTTTTACGATGCATCGTCAGTGATATTTCTGGGGTCTCTGATGCATTCACAGTTATCAGATCCCTCTATTCTTCCCAATAGCAGCTTTACGATGCATCGTCAGTGATATCTCTGGGGTCTCTGATGCATTCACAGTTATCAGATCCCTCTATTCTTCCCAATAGCAGCTTGTAGTTTTAAGATGCATCGTTAGTGATATCTCTGATGCATTCACTCTTATCAGATCCCTCTTTTCTTCCCAATAGCAGCTTGTAGTTTTACGATGCATCGTCAGTGATATCTCTGGGGTCTCTGATGCATTCACAGTTATCACATCCCTCTATTCTTCCCAATAGCAGCTTGTAGTTTTAAGATGCATCGTCAGTGATATCTCTGGGGTCTCTGATCCATTCACAGTTATCAGATCCCTCTTTTCTTCCCAATAGCAGCTTGTAGTTTTAAGATGCATCGTCAGTGATATTTCTGGGGTCTCTGATGCATTCACAGTTATCAGATCCCTCTTTTCTTCCCAATAGCAGCTTGTAGTTTTACGATGCATCGTCAGTGATATCTCTGATCCATTCACAGTTATCAGATCCCTCTTTTCTTCCCAATAGCAGCTTGTAGTTTTACGATGCATCGTCAGTGATATCTCTGGGGTCTCTGATGCATTCACAGTTATCACATCCCTCTATTCTTCCCAATAGCAGCTTGTAGTTTTAAGATGCATCGCCAGTGATATTTCTGGGGTCTCTGATGCATTCACAGTTATCAGATCCCTCTTTTCTTCCCAATAGCAGCTTGTAGTTTTAAGATGCATCGTCAGTGATATCTCTGGGGTCTCTGATGCATTCACAGTTATCAGATCCCTCTATTCTTCCCAATAGCAGCTTGTAGTTTTAAGATGCATCGTTAGTGATATCTCTGGGGTCTCTGATGCATTCACAGTTATCAGATCCCTCTATTCTTCCCAATAGCAGCTTGTAGTTTTAAGATGCATCGTCAGTGATATCTCTGGGGTCTCTGATGCATTCACAGTTATCAGATCCCTCTTTTCTTCCCAATAGCAGCTTGTAGTTTTAAGATGCATCGTCAGTGATATTTCTGGGGTCTCTGATCCATTCACAGTTATCAGATCCCTCTATTCTTCCCAATAGCAGCTTGTAGTTTTAAGATGCATCGTCAGTGATATCTCTGGGGTCTCTGATGCATTCACAGTTATCAAATCCCTCTTTTCTTCCCAATAGCAGCTTGTAGTTTTACGATGCATCGTCAGTGATATCTCTGATCCATTCACAGTTATCAGATCCCTCTTTTCTTCCCAATAGCAGCTTGTAGTTTTACGATGCATCGTCAGTGATATCTCTGGGGTCTCTGATGCATTCACAGTTATCAGATCCCTCTTTTCTTCCCAATAGCAGCTTGTAGTTTTAAGATGCATCGTCAGTGATATTTCTGGGGTCTCTGATGCATTCACAGTTATCAGATCCCTCTATTCTTCCCAATAGCAGCTTGTAGTTTTGCGATGCATCGTCAGTGATATCTCTGGGGTCTCTGATGCATTCACAGTTATCAGATCCCTCTTTTCTTCCCAATAGCAGCTTGTAGTTTTACGATGCATCGTCAGTGATATCTCTGGGGTCTCTGATCCATTCACAGTTATCAGATCCCTCTATTCTTCCCAATAGCAGCTTGTAGTTTTAAGATGCATCGTCAGTGATATCTCTGGGGTCTCTGATGCATTCACAGTTATCAGATCCCTCTTTTCTTCCCAATAGCAGCTTGTAGTTTTACGATGCATCGTCAGTGATATCTCTGGGGTCTCTGATGCATTCACAGTTATCAGATCCCTCTATTCTTCCCAATAGCAGCTTGTAGTTTTAAGATGCATCGTCAGTGATATCTCTGGGGTCTCTGATGCATTCACAGTTATCAGATCCCTCTTTTCTTCCCAATAGCAGCTTGTAGTTTTAAGATGCATCGTCAGTGATATTTCTGGGGTCTCTGATGCATTCACAGTTATCACATCCCTCTATTCTTCCCAATAGCAGCTTGTAGTTTTAAGATGCATCGTTAGTGATATCTCTGATGCATTCACAGTTATCAGATCCCTCTTTTCTTCCCAATAGCAGCTTGTAGTTTTACGATGCATCGTCAGTGATATCTCTGGGGTCTCTGATGCATTCACAGTTATCACATCCCTCTATTCTTCCCAATAGCAGCTTGTAGTTTTAAGATGCATCGTCAGTGATATCTCTGGGGTCTCTGATGCATTCACAGTTATCAGATCCCTCTTTTCTTCCCAATAGCAGCTTGTAGTTTTACGATGCATCGTCAGTGATATCTCTGGGGTCTCTGATGCATTCACAGTTATCAGATCCCTCTATTCTTCCCAATAGCAGCTTGTAGTTTTAAGATGCATCGTCAGTGATATCTCTGATGCATTCACAGTTATCACATCCCTCTATTCTTCCCAATAGCAGCTTGTAGTTTTAAGATGCATCGTCAGTGATATCTCTGGGGTCTCTGATCCATTCACAGTTATCAGATCCCTCTTTTCTTCCCAATAGCAGCTTGTAGTTTTAAGATGCATCGTCAGTGATATCTCTGGGGTCTCTGATGCATTCACAGTTATCAGATCCCTCTATTCTTCCCAATAGCAGCTTGTAGTTTTAAGATGCATCGTCAGTGATATTTCTGGGGTCTCTGATCCATTCACAGTTATCAGATCCCTCTTTTCTTCCCAATAGCAGCTTGTAGTTTTAAGATGCATCGTTAGTGATATCTCTGGGGTCTCTGATGCATTCACAGTTATCAGATCCCTCTATTCTTCCCAATAGCAGCTTGTAGTTTTAAGATGCATCGTCAGTGATATCTCTGGTGTCTCTGATGCATTCACAGTTATCAGATCCCTCTTTTCTTCCCAATAGCAGCTTGTAGTTTTAAGATGCATCGTCAGTGATATTTCTGGGGTCTCTGATCCATTCACAGTTATCACATCCCTCTATTCTTCCCAATAGCAGCTTGTAGTTTTAAGATGCATCGTCAGTGATATTTCTGGGGTCTCTGATGCATTCACAGTTATCAGATCCCTCTTTTCTTCCCAATAGCAGCTTGTAGTTTTAAGATGCATCGTCAGTGATATTTCTGGGGTCTCTGATCCATTCGCAGTTATCAGATCTTTCTATTCTTCCCAATAGCAGCATCGTCAGTGATATTTCTGGGGTCCCTGATGCATTCACAGTTATCAGATCCCTCTTTTCTTCCCAATAGCAGCTTGTAGTTTTAAGATGCATCGTCAGTGATATTTCTGGGGTCTCTGATCCATTCGCAGTTATCAGATCCCTCTATTCTTCCCAATAGCAGCATCGTCAGTGATATCTCTGGGGTCTCTGATGCATTCACAGTTATCAGATCCCTCTTTTCTTCCCAATAGCAGCTTGTAGTTTTAAGATGCATCGTTAGTGATATCTCTGGGGTCTCTGATGCATTCACAGTTATCAGATCCCTCTATTCTTCCCAATAGCAGCTTGTAGTTTTAAGATGCATCGTCAGTGATATCTCTGGTGTCTCTGATGCATTCACAGTTATCAGATCCCTCTTTTCTTCCCAATAGCAGCTTGTAGTTTTAAGATGCATCGTCAGTGATATTTCTGGGGTCTCTGATCCATTCACAGTTATCAGATCCCTCTATTCTTCCCAATAGCAGCTTGTAGTTTTAAGATGCATCGTCAGTGATATTTCTGGGGTCTCTGATGCATTCACAGTTATCAGATCCCTCTTTTCTTCCCAATAGCAGCTTGTAGTTTTAAGATGCATCGTCAGTGATATTTCTGGGGTCTCTGATCCATTCGCAGTTATCAGATCTTTCTATTCTTCCCAATAGCAGCATCGTCAGTGATATTTCTGGGGTCCCTGATGCATTCACAGTTATCAGATCCCTCTTTTCTTCCCAATAGCAGCTTGTAGTTTTAAGATGCATCGTCAGTGATATTTCTGGGGTCTCTGATCCATTCGCAGTTATCAGATCCCTCTATTCTTCCCAATAGCAGCATCGTCAGTGATATCTCTGGGGTCTCTGATGCATTCACAGTTATCAGATCCCTCTTTTCTTCCCAATAGCAGCTTGTAGTTTTAAGATGCATCGTCAGTGATATTTCTGGGGTCTCTGATCCATTCACAGTTATCAGATCCCTCTTTTCTTCCCAATAGCAGCTTGTAGTTTTAAGATGCATCGTCAGTGATATCTCTGGGGTCTCTGATGCATTCACAGTTATCAGATCCCTCTATTCTTCCCAATAGCAGCTTGTAGTTTTAAGATGCATCGTCAGTGATATTTCTGGGGTCTCTGATCCATTCACAGTTATCAGATCCCTCTATTCTTCCCAATAGCAGCTTGTAGTTTTAAGATGCATCGTCAGTGATATTTCTGGGGTCTCTGATCCATTCACAGTTATCAGATCCCTCTATTCTTCCAAATAGCAGCTTGTAGTTTTAAGATGCATCGTCAGTGATATTTCTGGGGTCTCTGATCCATTCACAGTTATCAGATCCCTCTTTTCTTCCCAATAGCAGCTTGTAGTTTTAAGATGCATCGTCAGTGATATCTCTGGGGTCTCTGATGCATTCACAGTTATCAGATCCCTCTTTTCTTCCCAATAGCAGCTTGTAGTTTTAAGATGCATCGTCAGTGATATTTCTGGGGTCTCTGATGCATTCACAGTTATCAGATCCCTCTATTCTTCCCAATAGCAGCTTGTAGTTTTACGATGCATCGTCAGTGATATCTCTGGGGTCTCTGATGCATTCACAGTTATCAGATCCCTCTTTTCTTCCCAATTGCAGCTTGTAGTTTTAAGATGCATCGTCAGTGATATCTCTGGGGTCTCTGATGCATTCACAGTTATCAAATCCCTCTTTTCTTCCCAATAGCAGCTTGTAGTTTTACGATGCATCGTCAGTGATATCTCTGATCCATTCACAGTTATCAGATCCCTCTTTTCTTCCCAATAGCAGCTTGTAGTTTTACGATGCATCGTCAGTGATATCTCTGGGGTCTCTGATGCATTCACAGTTATCAGATCCCTCTTTTCTTCCCAATAGCAGCTTGTAGTTTTAAGATGCATCGTCAGTGATATTTCTGGGGTCTCTGATGCATTCACAGTTATCAGATCCCTCTATTCTTCCCAATAGCAGCTTGTAGTTTTAAGATGCATCGTCAGTGATATCTCTGATGCATTCACAGTTATCAGATCCCTCTTTTCTTCCCAATAGCAGCTTGTAGTTTTAAGATGCATCGTCAGTGATATCTCTGGGGTCTCTGATGCATTCACAGTTATCAGATCCCTCTATTCTTCCCAATAGCAGCTTGTAGTTTTAAGATGCATCGTCAGTGATATTTCTGGGGTCTCTGATCCATTCACAGTTATCAGATCCCTCTATTCTTCCCAATAGCAGCTTGTAGTTTTAAGATGCATCGTCAGTGATATTTCTGGGGTCTCTGATCCATTCACAGTTATCAGATCCCTCTATTCTTCCAAATAGCAGCTTGTAGTTTTAAGATGCATCGTCAGTGATATTTCTGGGGTCTCTGATCCATTCACAGTTATCAGATCCCTCTTTTCTTCCCAATAGCAGCTTGTAGTTTTAAGATGCATCGTCAGTGATATCTCTGGGGTCTCTGATGCATTCACAGTTATCAGATCCCTCTTTTCTTCCCAATAGCAGCTTGTAGTTTTAAGATGCATCGTCAGTGATATTTCTGGGGTCTCTGATGCATTCACAGTTATCAGATCCCTCTATTCTTCCCAATAGCAGCTTGTAGTTTTACGATGCATCGTCAGTGATATCTCTGGGGTCTCTGATGCATTCACAGTTATCAGATCCCTCTTTTCTTCCCAATTGCAGCTTGTAGTTTTAAGATGCATCGTCAGTGATATCTCTGGGGTCTCTGATGCATTCACAGTTATCAAATCCCTCTTTTCTTCCCAATAGCAGCTTGTAGTTTTACGATGCATCGTCAGTGATATCTCTGATCCATTCACAGTTATCAGATCCCTCTTTTCTTCCCAATAGCAGCTTGTAGTTTTACGATGCATCGTCAGTGATATCTCTGGGGTCTCTGATGCATTCACAGTTATCAGATCCCTCTTTTCTTCCCAATAGCAGCTTGTAGTTTTAAGATGCATCGTCAGTGATATTTCTGGGGTCTCTGATGCATTCACAGTTATCAGATCCCTCTATTCTTCCCAATAGCAGCTTGTAGTTTTGCGATGCATCGTCAGTGATATCTCTGGGGTCTCTGATGCATTCACAGTTATCAGATCCCTCTTTTCTTCCCAATAGCAGCTTGTAGTTTTACGATGCATCGTCAGTGATATCTCTGGGGTCTCTGATCCATTCACAGTTATCAGATCCCTCTATTCTTCCCAATAGCAGCTTGTAGTTTTAAGATGCATCGTCAGTGATATCTCTGGGGTCTCTGATGCATTCACAGTTATCAGATCCCTCTTTTCTTCCCAATAGCAGCTTGTAGTTTTACGATGCATCGTCAGTGATATCTCTGGGGTCTCTGATGCATTCACAGTTATCAGATCCCTCTATTCTTCCCAATAGCAGCTTGTAGTTTTAAGATGCATCGTCAGTGATATCTCTGGGGTCTCTGATGCATTCACAGTTATCAGATCCCTCTTTTCTTCCCAATAGCAGCTTGTAGTTTTAAGATGCATCGTCAGTGATATTTCTGGGGTCTCTGATGCATTCACAGTTATCACATCCCTCTATTCTTCCCAATAGCAGCTTGTAGTTTTAAGATGCATCGTTAGTGATATCTCTGATGCATTCACAGTTATCAGATCCCTCTTTTCTTCCCAATAGCAGCTTGTAGTTTTACGATGCATCGTCAGTGATATCTCTGGGGTCTCTGATGCATTCACAGTTATCACATCCCTCTATTCTTCCCAATAGCAGCTTGTAGTTTTAAGATGCATCGTCAGTGATATCTCTGGGGTCTCTGATGCATTCACAGTTATCAGATCCCTCTTTTCTTCCCAATAGCAGCTTGTAGTTTTACGATGCATCGTCAGTGATATCTCTGGGGTCTCTGATGCATTCACAGTTATCAGATCCCTCTATTCTTCCCAATAGTAGCTTGTAGTTTTACGATGCATCGTCAGTGATATCTCTGGGGTCTCTGATGCATTCACAGTTATCAGATCCCTCTATTCTTCCCAATAGCAGCTTGTAGTTTTAAGATGCATCGTCAGTGATATCTCTGGGGTCTCTGATGCATTCACAGTTATCAGATCCCTCTATTCTTCCCAATAGCAGCTTGTAGTTTTAAGATGCATCGTTAGTGATATCTCTGATGCATTCACTCTTATCAGATCCCTCTTTTCTTCCCAATAGCAGCTTGTAGTTTTACGATGCATCGTCAGTGATATCTCTGGGGTCTCTGATGCATTCACAGTTATCACATCCCTCTATTCTTCCCAATAGCAGCTTGTAGTTTTAAGATGCATCGTCAGTGATATCTCTGGGGTCTCTGATCCATTCACAGTTATCAGATCCCTCTTTTCTTCCCAATAGCAGCTTGTAGTTTTAAGATGCATCGTCAGTGATATTTCTGGGGTCTCTGATGCATTCACAGTTATCAGATCCCTCTTTTCTTCCCAATAGCAGCTTGTAGTTTTAAGATGCATCGTCAGTGATATTTCTGGGGTCTCTGATGCATTCACAGTTATCAGATCCCTCTTTTCTTCCCAATAGCAGCTTGTAGTTTTACGATGCATCGTCAGTGATATCTCTGATCCATTCACAGTTATCAGATCCCTCTTTTCTTCCCAATAGCAGCTTGTAGTTTTACGATGCATCGTCAGTGATATCTCTGGGGTCTCTGATGCATTCACAGTTATCACATCCCTCTATTCTTCCCAATAGCAGCTTGTAGTTTTAAGATGCATCGCCAGTGATATTTCTGGGGTCTCTGATGCATTCACAGTTATCAGATCCCTCTTTTCTTCCCAATAGCAGCTTGTAGTTTTAAGATGCATCGTCAGTGATATCTCTGGGGTCTCTGATGCATTCACAGTTATCAGATCCCTCTATTCTTCCCAATAGCAGCTTGTAGTTTTAAGATGCATCGTTAGTGATATCTCTGGGGTCTCTGATGCATTCACAGTTATCAGATCCCTCTATTCTTCCCAATAGCAGCTTGTAGTTTTAAGATGCATCGTCAGTGATATCTCTGGGGTCTCTGATGCATTCACAGTTATCAGATCCCTCTTTTCTTCCCAATAGCAGCTTGTAGTTTTAAGATGCATCGTCAGTGATATTTCTGGGGTCTCTGATCCATTCACAGTTATCAGATCCCTCTATTCTTCCCAATAGCAGCTTGTAGTTTTAAGATGCATCGTCAGTGATATTTCTGGGGTCTCTGATGCATTCACAGTTATCAGATCCCTCTTTTCTTCCCAATAGCAGCTTGTAGTTTTAAGATGCATCGTCAGTGATATTTCTGGGGTCTCTGATCCATTCGCAGTTATCAGATCTTTCTATTCTTCCCAATAGCAGCATCGTCAGTGATATTTCTGGGGTCCCTGATGCATTCACAGTTATCAGATCCCTCTTTTCTTCCCAATAGCAGCTTGTAGTTTTAAGATGCATCGTCAGTGATATTTCTGGGGTCTCTGATCCATTCGCAGTTATCAGATCCCTCTATTCTTCCCAATAGCAGCATCGTCAGTGATATCTCTGGGGTCTCTGATGCATTCACAGTTATCAGATCCCTCTTTTCTTCCCAATAGCAGCTTGTAGTTTTAAGATGCATCGTCAGTGATATTTCTGGGGTCTCTGATGCATTCACAGTTATCAGATCCCTCTATTCTTCCCAATAGCAGCTTGTAGTTTTAAGATGCATCGTCAGTGATATTTCTGGGGTCTCTGATCCATTCACAGTTATCAGATCCCTCTTTTCTTCCCAATAGCAGCTTGTAGTTTTAAGATGCATCGTCAGTGATATTTCTGGGGTCTCTGATCCATTCACAGTTATCAGATCCCTCTATTCTTCCCAATAGCAGCTTGTAGTTTTAAGATGCATCGTCAGTGATATTTCTGGGGTCTCTGATGCATTCACAGTTATCAGATCCCTCTTTTCTTCCCAATAGCAGCTTGTAGTTTTAAGATGCATCGTCAGTGATATCTCTGGGGTCTCTGATGCATTCACAGTTATCAGATCCCTCTTTTCTTCCCAATAGCAGCTTGTAGTTTTAAGATGCATCGTCAGTGATATCTCTGGGGTCTCTGATGCATTCACAGTTATCAGATCCCTCTTTTCTTCCCAATAGCAGCTTGTAGTTTTACGATGCATCGTCAGTGATATCTCTGGGGTCTCTGATGCATTCACAGTTATCAGATCCCTCTATTCTTCCCAATAGCAGCTTGTAGTTTTAAGATGCATCGTCAGTGATATCTCTGATGCATTCACAGTTATCACATCCCTCTATTCTTCCCAATAGCAGCTTGTAGTTTTAAGATGCATCGTCAGTGATATCTCTGGGGTCTCTGATGCATTCACAGTTATCAGATCCCTCTTTTCTTCCCAATAGCAGCTTGTAGTTTTAAGATGCATCGTCAGTGATATTTCTGGGGTCTCTGATGCATTCACAGTTATCAGATCCCTCTATTCTTCCCAATAGCAGCTTGTAGTTTTACGATGCATCGTCAGTGATATCTCTGGGGTCTCTGATGCATTCACAGTTATCAGATCCCTTTTTTCTTCCCAATAGCAGCTTGTAGTTTTACGATGCATCGTCAGTGATATTTCTGGGGTCTCTGATGCATTCACAGTTATCAGATCCCTCTATTCTTCCCAATAGCAGCTTTACGATGCATCGTCAGTGATATCTCTGGGGTCTCTGATGCATTCACAGTTATCAGATCCCTCTATTCTTCCCAATAGCAGCTTGTAGTTTTAAGATGCATCGTTAGTGATATCTCTGATGCATTCACTCTTATCAGATCCCTCTTTTCTTCCCAATAGCAGCTTGTAGTTTTACGATGCATCGTCAGTGATATCTCTGGGGTCTCTGATGCATTCACAGTTATCACATCCCTCTATTCTTCCCAATAGCAGCTTGTAGTTTTAAGATGCATCGTCAGTGATATCTCTGGGGTCTCTGATCCATTCACAGTTATCAGATCCCTCTTTTCTTCCCAATAGCAGCTTGTAGTTTTAAGATGCATCGTCAGTGATATTTCTGGGGTCTCTGATGCATTCACAGTTATCAGATCCCTCTTTTCTTCCCAATAGCAGCTTGTAGTTTTACGATGCATCGTCAGTGATATCTCTGATCCATTCACAGTTATCAGATCCCTCTTTTCTTCCCAATAGCAGCTTGTAGTTTTACGATGCATCGTCAGTGATATCTCTGGGGTCTCTGATGCATTCACAGTTATCACATCCCTCTATTCTTCCCAATAGCAGCTTGTAGTTTTAAGATGCATCGCCAGTGATATTTCTGGGGTCTCTGATGCATTCACAGTTATCAGATCCCTCTTTTCTTCCCAATAGCAGCTTGTAGTTTTAAGATGCATCGTCAGTGATATCTCTGGGGTCTCTGATGCATTCACAGTTATCAGATCCCTCTATTCTTCCCAATAGCAGCTTGTAGTTTTAAGATGCATCGTTAGTGATATCTCTGGGGTCTCTGATGCATTCACAGTTATCAGATCCCTCTATTCTTCCCAATAGCAGCTTGTAGTTTTAAGATGCATCGTCAGTGATATCTCTGGGGTCTCTGATGCATTCACAGTTATCAGATCCCTCTTTTCTTCCCAATAGCAGCTTGTAGTTTTAAGATGCATCGTCAGTGATATTTCTGGGGTCTCTGATCCATTCACAGTTATCAGATCCCTCTATTCTTCCCAATAGCAGCTTGTAGTTTTAAGATGCATCGTCAGTGATATCTCTGGGGTCTCTGATGCATTCACAGTTATCAAATCCCTCTTTTCTTCCCAATAGCAGCTTGTAGTTTTACGATGCATCGTCAGTGATATCTCTGATCCATTCACAGTTATCAGATCCCTCTTTTCTTCCCAATAGCAGCTTGTAGTTTTACGATGCATCGTCAGTGATATCTCTGGGGTCTCTGATGCATTCACAGTTATCAGATCCCTCTTTTCTTCCCAATAGCAGCTTGTAGTTTTAAGATGCATCGTCAGTGATATTTCTGGGGTCTCTGATGCATTCACAGTTATCAGATCCCTCTATTCTTCCCAATAGCAGCTTGTAGTTTTGCGATGCATCGTCAGTGATATCTCTGGGGTCTCTGATGCATTCACAGTTATCAGATCCCTCTTTTCTTCCCAATAGCAGCTTGTAGTTTTACGATGCATCGTCAGTGATATCTCTGGGGTCTCTGATCCATTCACAGTTATCAGATCCCTCTATTCTTCCCAATAGCAGCTTGTAGTTTTAAGATGCATCGTCAGTGATATCTCTGGGGTCTCTGATGCATTCACAGTTATCAGATCCCTCTTTTCTTCCCAATAGCAGCTTGTAGTTTTACGATGCATCGTCAGTGATATCTCTGGGGTCTCTGATGCATTCACAGTTATCAGATCCCTCTATTCTTCCCAATAGCAGCTTGTAGTTTTAAGATGCATCGTCAGTGATATCTCTGGGGTCTCTGATGCATTCACAGTTATCAGATCCCTCTTTTCTTCCCAATAGCAGCTTGTAGTTTTAAGATGCATCGTCAGTGATATTTCTGGGGTCTCTGATGCATTCACAGTTATCACATCCCTCTATTCTTCCCAATAGCAGCTTGTAGTTTTAAGATGCATCGTTAGTGATATCTCTGATGCATTCACAGTTATCAGATCCCTCTTTTCTTCCCAATAGCAGCTTGTAGTTTTACGATGCATCGTCAGTGATATCTCTGGGGTCTCTGATGCATTCACAGTTATCACATCCCTCTATTCTTCCCAATAGCAGCTTGTAGTTTTAAGATGCATCGTCAGTGATATCTCTGGGGTCTCTGATGCATTCACAGTTATCAGATCCCTCTTTTCTTCCCAATAGCAGCTTGTAGTTTTACGATGCATCGTCAGTGATATCTCTGGGGTCTCTGATGCATTCACAGTTATCAGATCCCTCTATTCTTCCCAATAGCAGCTTGTAGTTTTAAGATGCATCGTCAGTGATATCTCTGATGCATTCACAGTTATCACATCCCTCTATTCTTCCCAATAGCAGCTTGTAGTTTTAAGATGCATCGTCAGTGATATCTCTGGGGTCTCTGATCCATTCACAGTTATCAGATCCCTCTTTTCTTCCCAATAGCAGCTTGTAGTTTTAAGATGCATCGTCAGTGATATCTCTGGGGTCTCTGATGCATTCACAGTTATCAGATCCCTCTATTCTTCCCAATAGCAGCTTGTAGTTTTAAGATGCATCGTCAGTGATATTTCTGGGGTCTCTGATCCATTCACAGTTATCAGATCCCTCTTTTCTTCCCAATAGCAGCTTGTAGTTTTAAGATGCATCGTTAGTGATATCTCTGGGGTCTCTGATGCATTCACAGTTATCAGATCCCTCTATTCTTCCCAATAGCAGCTTGTAGTTTTAAGATGCATCGTCAGTGATATCTCTGGTGTCTCTGATGCATTCACAGTTATCAGATCCCTCTTTTCTTCCCAATAGCAGCTTGTAGTTTTAAGATGCATCGTCAGTGATATTTCTGGGGTCTCTGATCCATTCACAGTTATCACATCCCTCTATTCTTCCCAATAGCAGCTTGTAGTTTTAAGATGCATCGTCAGTGATATTTCTGGGGTCTCTGATGCATTCACAGTTATCAGATCCCTCTTTTCTTCCCAATAGCAGCTTGTAGTTTTAAGATGCATCGTCAGTGATATTTCTGGGGTCTCTGATCCATTCGCAGTTATCAGATCTTTCTATTCTTCCCAATAGCAGCATCGTCAGTGATATTTCTGGGGTCCCTGATGCATTCACAGTTATCAGATCCCTCTTTTCTTCCCAATAGCAGCTTGTAGTTTTAAGATGCATCGTCAGTGATATTTCTGGGGTCTCTGATCCATTCGCAGTTATCAGATCCCTCTATTCTTCCCAATAGCAGCATCGTCAGTGATATCTCTGGGGTCTCTGATGCATTCACAGTTATCAGATCCCTCTTTTCTTCCCAATAGCAGCTTGTAGTTTTAAGATGCATCGTTAGTGATATCTCTGGGGTCTCTGATGCATTCACAGTTATCAGATCCCTCTATTCTTCCCAATAGCAGCTTGTAGTTTTAAGATGCATCGTCAGTGATATCTCTGGTGTCTCTGATGCATTCACAGTTATCAGATCCCTCTTTTCTTCCCAATAGCAGCTTGTAGTTTTAAGATGCATCGTCAGTGATATTTCTGGGGTCTCTGATCCATTCACAGTTATCAGATCCCTCTATTCTTCCCAATAGCAGCTTGTAGTTTTAAGATGCATCGTCAGTGATATTTCTGGGGTCTCTGATGCATTCACAGTTATCAGATCCCTCTTTTCTTCCCAATAGCAGCTTGTAGTTTTAAGATGCATCGTCAGTGATATTTCTGGGGTCTCTGATCCATTCGCAGTTATCAGATCTTTCTATTCTTCCCAATAGCAGCATCGTCAGTGATATTTCTGGGGTCCCTGATGCATTCACAGTTATCAGATCCCTCTTTTCTTCCCAATAGCAGCTTGTAGTTTTAAGATGCATCGTCAGTGATATTTCTGGGGTCTCTGATCCATTCGCAGTTATCAGATCCCTCTATTCTTCCCAATAGCAGCATCGTCAGTGATATCTCTGGGGTCTCTGATGCATTCACAGTTATCAGATCCCTCTTTTCTTCCCAATAGCAGCTTGTAGTTTTAAGATGCATCGTCAGTGATATTTCTGGGGTCTCTGATCCATTCACAGTTATCAGATCCCTCTTTTCTTCCCAATAGCAGCTTGTAGTTTTAAGATGCATCGTCAGTGATATCTCTGGGGTCTCTGATGCATTCACAGTTATCAGATCCCTCTATTCTTCCCAATAGCAGCTTGTAGTTTTAAGATGCATCGTCAGTGATATTTCTGGGGTCTCTGATCCATTCACAGTTATCAGATCCCTCTATTCTTCCCAATAGCAGCTTGTAGTTTTAAGATGCATCGTCAGTGATATTTCTGGGGTCTCTGATCCATTCACAGTTATCAGATCCCTCTATTCTTCCAAATAGCAGCTTGTAGTTTTAAGATGCATCGTCAGTGATATTTCTGGGGTCTCTGATCCATTCACAGTTATCAGATCCCTCTTTTCTTCCCAATAGCAGCTTGTAGTTTTAAGATGCATCGTCAGTGATATCTCTGGGGTCTCTGATGCATTCACAGTTATCAGATCCCTCTTTTCTTCCCAATAGCAGCTTGTAGTTTTAAGATGCATCGTCAGTGATATTTCTGGGGTCTCTGATGCATTCACAGTTATCAGATCCCTCTATTCTTCCCAATAGCAGCTTGTAGTTTTACGATGCATCGTCAGTGATATCTCTGGGGTCTCTGATGCATTCACAGTTATCAGATCCCTCTTTTCTTCCCAATTGCAGCTTGTAGTTTTAAGATGCATCGTCAGTGATATCTCTGGGGTCTCTGATGCATTCACAGTTATCAAATCCCTCTTTTCTTCCCAATAGCAGCTTGTAGTTTTACGATGCATCGTCAGTGATATCTCTGATCCATTCACAGTTATCAGATCCCTCTTTTCTTCCCAATAGCAGCTTGTAGTTTTACGATGCATCGTCAGTGATATCTCTGGGGTCTCTGATGCATTCACAGTTATCAGATCCCTCTTTTCTTCCCAATAGCAGCTTGTAGTTTTAAGATGCATCGTCAGTGATATTTCTGGGGTCTCTGATGCATTCACAGTTATCAGATCCCTCTATTCTTCCCAATAGCAGCTTGTAGTTTTGCGATGCATCGTCAGTGATATCTCTGGGGTCTCTGATGCATTCACAGTTATCAGATCCCTCTTTTCTTCCCAATAGCAGCTTGTAGTTTTACGATGCATCGTCAGTGATATCTCTGGGGTCTCTGATCCATTCACAGTTATCAGATCCCTCTATTCTTCCCAATAGCAGCTTGTAGTTTTAAGATGCATCGTCAGTGATATCTCTGGGGTCTCTGATGCATTCACAGTTATCAGATCCCTCTTTTCTTCCCAATAGCAGCTTGTAGTTTTACGATGCATCGTCAGTGATATCTCTGGGGTCTCTGATGCATTCACAGTTATCAGATCCCTCTATTCTTCCCAATAGCAGCTTGTAGTTTTAAGATGCATCGTCAGTGATATCTCTGGGGTCTCTGATGCATTCACAGTTATCAGATCCCTCTTTTCTTCCCAATAGCAGCTTG
Organism: Octopus bimaculoides; assembly: GCF_046866305.1. Lineage (NCBI taxonomy): Eukaryota > Metazoa > Mollusca > Cephalopoda > Octopoda > Octopodidae > Octopus > Octopus bimaculoides. The sequence continues at coordinate 18,240,917 of NC_142957.1, forward strand.
TAGTTTTAAGATGCATCGTCAGTGATATTTCTGGGGTCTCTGATGCATTCACAGTTATCACATCCCTCTATTCTTCCCAATAGCAGCTTGTAGTTTTAAGATGCATCGTTAGTGATATCTCTGATGCATTCACAGTTATCAGATCCCTCTTTTCTTCCCAATAGCAGCTTGTAGTTTTACGATGCATCGTCAGTGATATCTCTGGGGTCTCTGATGCATTCACAGTTATCACATCCCTCTATTCTTCCCAATAGCAGCTTGTAGTTTTAAGATGCATCGTCAGTGATATCTCTGGGGTCTCTGATGCATTCACAGTTATCAGATCCCTCTTTTCTTCCCAATAGCAGCTTGTAGTTTTACGATGCATCGTCAGTGATATCTCTGGGGTCTCTGATGCATTCACAGTTATCAGATCCCTCTATTCTTCCCAATAGTAGCTTGTAGTTTTACGATGTATCGTCAGTGATATCTCTGGGGTCTCTGATGCATTCACAGTTATCAGATCCCTCTATTCTTCCCAATAGCAGCTTGTAGTTTTAAGATGCATCGTCAGTGATATCTCTGGGGTCTCTGATGCATTCACAGTTATCAGATCCCTCTATTCTTCCCAATAGCAGCTTGTAGTTTTAAGATGCATCGTTAGTGATATCTCTGATGCATTCACTCTTATCAGATCCCTCTTTTCTTCCCAATAGCAGCTTGTAGTTTTACGATGCATCGTCAGTGATATCTCTGGGGTCTCTGATGCATTCACAGTTATCACATCCCTCTATTCTTCCCAATAGCAGCTTGTAGTTTTAAGATGCATCGTCAGTGATATCTCTGGGGTCTCTGATCCATTCACAGTTATCAGATCCCTCTTTTCTTCCCAATAGCAGCTTGTAGTTTTAAGATGCATCGTCAGTGATATTTCTGGGGTCTCTGATGCATTCACAGTTATCAGATCCCTCTTTTCTTCCCAATAGCAGCTTGTAGTTTTACGATGCATCGTCAGTGATATCTCTGATCCATTCACAGTTATCAGATCCCTCTTTTCTTCCCAATAGCAGCTTGTAGTTTTACGATGCATCGTCAGTGATATCTCTGGGGTCTCTGATGCATTCACAGTTATCACATCCCTCTATTCTTCCCAATAGCAGCTTGTAGTTTTAAGATGCATCGCCAGTGATATTTCTGGGGTCTCTGATGCATTCACAGTTATCAGATCCCTCTTTTCTTACCAATAGCAGCTTGTAGTTTTAAGATGCATCGTCAGTGATATCTCTGGGGTCTCTGATGCATTCACAGTTATCAGATCCCTCTATTCTTCCCAATAGCAGCTTGTAGTTTTAAGATGCATCGTTAGTGATATCTCTGGGGTCTCTGATGCATTCACAGTTATCAGATCCCTCTTTTCTTCCCAATAGCAGCTTGTAGTTTTACGATGCATCGTCAGTGATATCTCTGGGGTCTCTGATCCATTCACAGTTATCAGATCCCTCTATTCTTCCCAATAGCAGCTTGTAGTTTTAAGATGCATCGTCAGTGATATCTCTGGGGTCTCTGATGCATTCACAGTTATCAGATCCCTCTTTTCTTCCCAATAGCAGCTTGTAGTTTTACGATGCATCGTCAGTGATATCTCTGGGGTCTCTGATGCATTCACAGTTATCAGATCCCTCTATTCTTCCCAATAGCAGCTTGTAGTTTTAAGATGCATCGTCAGTGATATCTCTGGGGTCTCTGATGCATTCACAGTTATCAGATCCCTCTTTTCTTCCCAATAGCAGCTTGTAGTTTTAAGATGCATCGTCAGTGATATTTCTGGGGTCTCTGATGCATTCACAGTTATCACATCCCTCTATTCTTCCCAATAGCAGCTTGTAGTTTTAAGATGCATCGTTAGTGATATCTCTGATGCATTCACAGTTATCAGATCCCTCTTTTCTTCCCAATAGCAGCTTGTAGTTTTACGATGCATCGTCAGTGATATCTCTGGGGTCTCTGATGCATTCACAGTTATCACATCCCTCTATTCTTCCCAATAGCAGCTTGTAGTTTTAAGATGCATCGTCAGTGATATCTCTGGGGTCTCTGATGCATTCACAGTTATCAGATCCCTCTTTTCTTCCCAATAGCAGCTTGTAGTTTTACGATGCATCGTCAGTGATATCTCTGGGGTCTCTGATGCATTCACAGTTATCAGATCCCTCTATTCTTCCCAATAGTAGCTTGTAGTTTTACGATGTATCGTCAGTGATATCTCTGGGGTCTCTGATGCATTCACAGTTATCAGATCCCTCTATTCTTCCCAATAGCAGCTTGTAGTTTTAAGATGCATCGTCAGTGATATCTCTGGGGTCTCTGATGCATTCACAGTTATCAGATCCCTCTATTCTTCCCAATAGCAGCTTGTAGTTTTAAGATGCATCGTTAGTGATATCTCTGATGCATTCACTCTTATCAGATCCCTCTTTTCTTCCCAATAGCAGCTTGTAGTTTTACGATGCATCGTCAGTGATATCTCTGGGGTCTCTGATGCATTCACAGTTATCACATCCCTCTATTCTTCCCAATAGCAGCTTGTAGTTTTAAGATGCATCGTCAGTGATATCTCTGGGGTCTCTGATCCATTCACAGTTATCAGATCCCTCTTTTCTTCCCAATAGCAGCTTGTAGTTTTAAGATGCATCGTCAGTGATATTTCTGGGGTCTCTGATGCATTCACAGTTATCAGATCCCTCTTTTCTTCCCAATAGCAGCTTGTAGTTTTACGATGCATCGTCAGTGATATCTCTGATCCATTCACAGTTATCAGATCCCTCTTTTCTTCCCAATAGCAGCTTGTAGTTTTACGATGCATCGTCAGTGATATCTCTGGGGTCTCTGATGCATTCACAGTTATCACATCCCTCTATTCTTCCCAATAGCAGCTTGTAGTTTTAAGATGCATCGCCAGTGATATTTCTGGGGTCTCTGATGCATTCACAGTTATCAGATCCCTCTTTTCTTACCAATAGCAGCTTGTAGTTTTAAGATGCATCGTCAGTGATATCTCTGGGGTCTCTGATGCATTCACAGTTATCAGATCCCTCTATTCTTCCCAATAGCAGCTTGTAGTTTTAAGATGCATCGTTAGTGATATCTCTGGGGTCTCTGATGCATTCACAGTTATCAGATCCCTCTATTCTTCCCAATAGCAGCTTGTAGTTTTAAGATGCATCGTCAGTGATATCTCTGGGGTCTCTGATGCATTCACAGTTATCAGATCCCTCTTTTCTTCCCAATAGCAGCTTGTAGTTTTAAGATGCATCGTCAGTGATATTTCTGGGGTCTCTGATCCATTCACAGTTATCAGATCCCTCTATTCTTCCCAATAGCAGCTTGTAGTTTTAAGATGCATCGTCAGTGATATTTCTGGGGTCTCTGATGCATTCACAGTTATCAGATCCCTCTTTTCTTCCCAATAGCAGCTTGTAGTTTTAAGATGCATCGTCAGTGATATTTCTGGGGTCTCTGATCCATTCGCAGTTATCAGATCTTTCTATTCTTCCCAATAGCAGCATCGTCAGTGATATTTCTGGGGTCCCTGATGCATTCACAGTTATCAGATCCCTCTTTTCTTCCCAATAGCAGCTTGTAGTTTTAAGATGCATCGTCAGTGATATTTCTGGGGTCTCTGATCCATTCGCAGTTATCAGATCCCTCTATTCTTCCCAATAGCAGCATCGTCAGTGATATCTCTGGGGTCTCTGATGCATTCACAGTTATCAGATCCCTCTTTTCTTCCCAATAGCAGCTTGTAGTTTTAAGATGCATCGTCAGTGATATTTCTGGGGTCTCTGATGCATTCACAGTTATCAGATCCCTCTATTCTTCCCAATAGCAGCTTGTAGTTTTAAGATGCATCGTCAGTGATATTTCTGGGGTCTCTGATCCATTCACAGTTATCAGATCCCTCTTTTCTTCCCAATAGCAGCTTGTAGTTTTAAGATGCATCGTCAGTGATATTTCTGGGGTCTCTGATCCATTCACAGTTATCAGATCCCTCTATTCTTCCCAATAGCAGCTTGTAGTTTTAAGATGCATCGTCAGTGATATTTCTGGGGTCTCTGATGCATTCACAGTTATCAGATCCCTCTTTTCTTCCCAATAGCAGCTTGTAGTTTTAAGATGCATCGTCAGTGATATCTCTGGGGTCTCTGATGCATTCACAGTTATCAGATCCCTCTTTTCTTCCCAATAGCAGCTTGTAGTTTTAAGATGCATCGTCAGTGATATCTCTGGGGTCTCTGATGCATTCACAGTTATCAGATCCCTCTTTTCTTCCCAATAGCAGCTTGTAGTTTTACGATGCATCGTCAGTGATATCTCTGGGGTCTCTGATGCATTCACAGTTATCAGATCCCTCTATTCTTCCCAATAGCAGCTTGTAGTTTTAAGATGCATCGTCAGTGATATCTCTGATGCATTCACAGTTATCACATCCCTCTATTCTTCCCAATAGCAGCTTGTAGTTTTAAGATGCATCGTCAGTGATATCTCTGGGGTCTCTGATGCATTCACAGTTATCAGATCCCTCTTTTCTTCCCAATAGCAGCTTGTAGTTTTAAGATGCATCGTCAGTGATATTTCTGGGGTCTCTGATGCATTCACAGTTATCAGATCCCTCTATTCTTCCCAATAGCAGCTTGTAGTTTTACGATGCATCGTCAGTGATATCTCTGGGGTCTCTGATGCATTCACAGTTATCAGATCCCTTTTTTCTTCCCAATAGCAGCTTGTAGTTTTACGATGCATCGTCAGTGATATTTCTGGGGTCTCTGATGCATTCACAGTTATCAGATCCCTCTATTCTTCCCAATAGCAGCTTTACGATGCATCGTCAGTGATATCTCTGGGGTCTCTGATGCATTCACAGTTATCAGATCCCTCTATTCTTCCCAATAGCAGCTTGTAGTTTTAAGATGCATCGTTAGTGATATCTCTGATGCATTCACTCTTATCAGATCCCTCTTTTCTTCCCAATAGCAGCTTGTAGTTTTACGATGCATCGTCAGTGATATCTCTGGGGTCTCTGATGCATTCACAGTTATCACATCCCTCTATTCTTCCCAATAGCAGCTTGTAGTTTTAAGATGCATCGTCAGTGATATCTCTGGGGTCTCTGATCCATTCACAGTTATCAGATCCCTCTTTTCTTCCCAATAGCAGCTTGTAGTTTTAAGATGCATCGTCAGTGATATTTCTGGGGTCTCTGATGCATTCACAGTTATCAGATCCCTCTTTTCTTCCCAATAGCAGCTTGTAGTTTTACGATGCATCGTCAGTGATATCTCTGATCCATTCACAGTTATCAGATCCCTCTTTTCTTCCCAATAGCAGCTTGTAGTTTTACGATGCATCGTCAGTGATATCTCTGGGGTCTCTGATGCATTCACAGTTATCACATCCCTCTATTCTTCCCAATAGCAGCTTGTAGTTTTAAGATGCATCGCCAGTGATATTTCTGGGGTCTCTGATGCATTCACAGTTATCAGATCCCTCTTTTCTTCCCAATAGCAGCTTGTAGTTTTAAGATGCATCGTCAGTGATATCTCTGGGGTCTCTGATGCATTCACAGTTATCAGATCCCTCTATTCTTCCCAATAGCAGCTTGTAGTTTTAAGATGCATCGTTAGTGATATCTCTGGGGTCTCTGATGCATTCACAGTTATCAGATCCCTCTATTCTTCCCAATAGCAGCTTGTAGTTTTAAGATGCATCGTCAGTGATATCTCTGGGGTCTCTGATGCATTCACAGTTATCAGATCCCTCTTTTCTTCCCAATAGCAGCTTGTAGTTTTAAGATGCATCGTCAGTGATATTTCTGGGGTCTCTGATCCATTCACAGTTATCAGATCCCTCTATTCTTCCCAATAGCAGCTTGTAGTTTTAAGATGCATCGTCAGTGATATTTCTGGGGTCTCTGATGCATTCACAGTTATCAGATCCCTCTTTTCTTCCCAATAGCAGCTTGTAGTTTTAAGATGCATCGTCAGTGATATTTCTGGGGTCTCTGATCCATTCGCAGTTATCAGATCTTTCTATTCTTCCCAATAGCAGCATCGTCAGTGATATTTCTGGGGTCCCTGATGCATTCACAGTTATCAGATCCCTCTTTTCTTCCCAATAGCAGCTTGTAGTTTTAAGATGCATCGTCAGTGATATTTCTGGGGTCTCTGATCCATTCGCAGTTATCAGATCCCTCTATTCTTCCCAATAGCAGCATCGTCAGTGATATCTCTGGGGTCTCTGATGCATTCACAGTTATCAGATCCCTCTTTTCTTCCCAATAGCAGCTTGTAGTTTTAAGATGCATCGTCAGTGATATTTCTGGGGTCTCTGATGCATTCACAGTTATCAGATCCCTCTATTCTTCCCAATAGCAGCTTGTAGTTTTAAGATGCATCGTCAGTGATATTTCTGGGGTCTCTGATCCATTCACAGTTATCAGATCCCTCTTTTCTTCCCAATAGCAGCTTGTAGTTTTAAGATGCATCGTCAGTGATATTTCTGGGGTCTCTGATCCATTCACAGTTATCAGATCCCTCTATTCTTCCCAATAGCAGCTTGTAGTTTTAAGATGCATCGTCAGTGATATTTCTGGGGTCTCTGATGCATTCACAGTTATCAGATCCCTCTTTTCTTCCCAATAGCAGCTTGTAGTTTTAAGATGCATCGTCAGTGATATCTCTGGGGTCTCTGATGCATTCACAGTTATCAGATCCCTCTTTTCTTCCCAATAGCAGCTTGTAGTTTTAAGATGCATCGTCAGTGATATCTCTGGGGTCTCTGATGCATTCACAGTTATCAGATCCCTCTTTTCTTCCCAATAGCAGCTTGTAGTTTTACGATGCATCGTCAGTGATATCTCTGGGGTCTCTGATGCATTCACAGTTATCAGATCCCTCTATTCTTCCCAATAGCAGCTTGTAGTTTTAAGATGCATCGTCAGTGATATCTCTGATGCATTCACAGTTATCACATCCCTCTATTCTTCCCAATAGCAGCTTGTAGTTTTAAGATGCATCGTCAGTGATATCTCTGGGGTCTCTGATGCATTCACAGTTATCAGATCCCTCTTTTCTTCCCAATAGCAGCTTGTAGTTTTAAGATGCATCGTCAGTGATATTTCTGGGGTCTCTGATGCATTCACAGTTATCAGATCCCTCTATTCTTCCCAATAGCAGCTTGTAGTTTTACGATGCATCGTCAGTGATATCTCTGGGGTCTCTGATGCATTCACAGTTATCAGATCCCTTTTTTCTTCCCAATAGCAGCTTGTAGTTTTACGATGCATCGTCAGTGATATTTCTGGGGTCTCTGATGCATTCACAGTTATCAGATCCCTCTATTCTTCCCAATAGCAGCTTTACGATGCATCGTCAGTGATATCTCTGGGGTCTCTGATGCATTCACAGTTATCAGATCCCTCTATTCTTCCCAATAGCAGCTTGTAGTTTTAAGATGCATCGTCAGTGATATTTCTGGGGTCTCTGATGCATTCACAGTTATCACATCCCTCTATTCTTCCCAATAGCAGCTTGTAGTTTTAAGATGCATCGTCAGTGATATCTCTGATGCATTCACAGTTATCAGATCCCTCTTTTCTTCCCAATAGCAGCTTGTAGTTTTAAGATGCATCGTCAGTGATATCTCTGGGGTCTCTGATGCATTCACAGTTATCAGATCCCTCTATTCTTCCCAATAGCAGCTTGTAGTTTTAAGATGCATCGTCAGTGATATCTCTGGGGTCTCTGATGCATTCACAGTTATCAGATCCCTCTTTTCTTCCCAATAGCAGCTTGTAGTTTTAAGATGCATCGTCAGTGATATTTCTGGGGTCTCTGATCCATTCACAGTTATCAGATCCCTCTATTCTTCCCAATAGCAGCTTGTAGTTTTAAGATGCATCGTCAGTGATATTTCTGGGGTCTCTGATGCATTCACAGTTATCAGATCCCTCTTTTCTTCCCAATAGCAGCTTGTAGTTTTAAGATGCATCGTCAGTGATATTTCTGGGGTCTCTGATCCATTCGCAGTTATCAGATCTTTCTATTCTTCCCAATAGCAGCATCGTCAGTGATATTTCTGGGGTCCCTGATGCATTCACAGTTATCAGATCCCTCTTTTCTTCCCAATAGCAGCTTGTAGTTTTAAGATGCATCGTCAGTGATATTTCTGGGGTCTCTGATCCATTCGCAGTTATCAGATCCCTCTATTCTTCCCAATAGCAGCATCGTCAGTGATATCTCTGGGGTCTCTGATGCATTCACAGTTATCAGATCCCTCTTTTCATCCCAATAGCAGCTTGTAGTTTTAAGATGCATCGTCAGTGATATTTCTGGGGTCTCTGATGCATTCACAGTTATCAGATCCCTCTATTCTTCCCAATAGCAGCTTGTAGTTTTAAGATGCATCGTCAGTGATATTTCTGGGGTCAGTGATATTTCTGGGGTCTCTGATCCATTCACAGTTATCAGATCCCTCTTTTCTTCCCAATAGCAGCTTGTAGTTTTAAGATGCATCGTCAGTGATATTTCTGGGGTCTCTGATCCATTCACAGTTATCAGATCCCTCTATTCTTCCCAATAGCAGCTTGTAGTTTTAAGATGCATCGTCAGTGATATTTCTGGGGTCTCTGATGCATTCACAGTTATCAGATCCCTCTTTTCTTCCCAATAGCAGCTTGTAGTTTTAAGATGCATCGTCAGTGATATCTCTGGGGTCTCTGATGCATTCACAGTTATCAGATCCCTCTATTCTTCCCAATAGCAGCTTGTAGTTTTAAGATGCATCGTCAGTGATATTTCTGGGGTCTCTGATGCATTCACAGTTATCACATCCCTCTATTCTTCCCAATAGCAGCTTGTAGTTTTAAGATGCATCGTCAGTGATATCTCTGGGGTCTCTGATGCATTCACAGTTATCAGATCCCTCTTTTCTTCCCAATAGCAGCTTGTAGTTTTAAGATGCATCGTCAGTGATATTTCTGGGGTCTCTGATGCATTCACAGTTATCAGATCCCTCTATTCTTCCCAATAGCAGCTTGTAGTTTTACGATGCATCGTCAGTGATATCTCTGGGGTCTCTGATGCATTCACAGTTATCAGATCCCTCTTTTCTTCCCAATAGCAGCTTGTAGTTTTACGATGCATCATCAGTGATATCTCTGATGCATTCACAGTTATCAGATCCCTCTATTCTTCCCAATAGCAGCTTGTAGTTTTAAGATGCATCGTCAGTGATATCTCTGATGCATTCACAGTTATCAGATCCCTCTTTTCTTCCCAATAGCAGCTCGTAGTTTTACGATGCATCGTCAGTGATATCTCTGGGGTCTCTGATGCATTCACAGTTATCAGATCCCTCTATTCTTCCCAATAGCAGCTTGTAGTTTTAAGATGCATCGTCAGTGATATTTCTGGGGTCTCTGATCCATTCACAGTTATCAGATCCCTCTTTTCTTCCCAATAGCAGCTTGTAGTTTTAAGATGCATCGTCAGTGATATTTCTGGGGTCTCTGATCCATTCACAGTTATCAGATCCCTCTATTCTTCCCAATAGCAGCTTGTAGTTTTAAGATGCATCGTCAGTGATATTTCTGGGGTCTCTGATGCATTCACAGTTATCAGATCCCTCTTTTCTTCCCAATAGCAGCTTGTAGTTTTACGATGCATCGTCAGTGATATCTCTGGGGTCTCTGATCCATTCACAGTTATCAGATCCCTCTTTTCTTCCCAATAGCAGCTTGTAGTTTTAAGATGCATCGTCAGTGATATTTCTGGGGTCTCTGATGCATTCACAGTTATCAGATCCCTCTTTTCTTCCCAATAGCAGCTTGTAGTTTTACGATGCATCGTCAGTGATATCTCTGGGGTCTCTGATCCATTCACAGTTATCAGATCCCTCTTTTCTTCCCAATAGCAGCTTGTAGTTTTAAGATGCATCGTCAGTGATATTTCTGGGGTCTCTGATCCATTCACAGTTATCAGATCCCTCTATTCTTCCCAATAGCAGCTTGTAGTTTTAAGATGCATCGTCAGTGATATTTCTGGGGTCTCTGATGCATTCACAGTTATCAGATCCCTCTTTTCTTCCCAATAGCAGCTTGTAGTTTTACGATGCATCGTCAGTGATATTTCTGGGGTCTCTGATGCATTCACAGTTATCAGATCCCTCTATTCTTCCCAATAGCAGCTTTACGATGCATCGTCAGTGATATCTCTGGGGTCTCTGATGCATTCACAGTTATCAGATCCCTCTATTCTTCCCAATAGCAGCTTGTAGTTTTAAGATGCATCGTTAGTGATATCTCTGATGCATTCACTCTTATCAGATCCCTCTTTTCTTCCCAATAGCAGCTTGTAGTTTTACGATGCATCGTCAGTGATATCTCTGGGGTCTCTGATGCATTCACAGTTATCACATCCCTCTATTCTTCCCAATAGCAGCTTGTAGTTTTAAGATGCATCGTCAGTGATATCTCTGGGGTCTCTGATCCATTCACAGTTATCAGATCCCTCTTTTCTTCCCAATAGCAGCTTGTAGTTTTAAGATGCATCGTCAGTGATATTTCTGGGGTCTCTGATGCATTCACAGTTATCAGATCCCTCTTTTCTTCCCAATAGCAGCTTGTAGTTTTACGATGCATCGTCAGTGATATCTCTGATCCATTCACAGTTATCAGATCCCTCTTTTCTTCCCAATAGCAGCTTGTAGTTTTACGATGCATCGTCAGTGATATCTCTGGGGTCTCTGATGCATTCACAGTTATCACATCCCTCTATTCTTCCCAATAGCAGCTTGTAGTTTTAAGATGCATCGCCAGTGATATTTCTGGGGTCTCTGATGCATTCACAGTTATCAGATCCCTCTTTTCTTCCCAATAGCAGCTTGTAGTTTTAAGATGCATCGTCAGTGATATCTCTGGGGTCTCTGATGCATTCACAGTTATCAGATCCCTCTATTCTTCCCAATAGCAGCTTGTAGTTTTAAGATGCATCGTTAGTGATATCTCTGGGGTCTCTGATGCATTCACAGTTATCAGATCCCTCTATTCTTCCCAATAGCAGCTTGTAGTTTTAAGATGCATCGTCAGTGATATCTCTGGGGTCTCTGATGCATTCACAGTTATCAGATCCCTCTTTTCTTCCCAATAGCAGCTTGTAGTTTTAAGATGCATCGTCAGTGATATTTCTGGGGTCTCTGATCCATTCACAGTTATCAGATCCCTCTATTCTTCCCAATAGCAGCTTGTAGTTTTAAGATGCATCGTCAGTGATATTTCTGGGGTCTCTGATGCATTCACAGTTATCAGATCCCTCTTTTCTTCCCAATAGCAGCTTGTAGTTTTAAGATGCATCGTCAGTGATATTTCTGGGGTCTCTGATCCATTCGCAGTTATCAGATCTTTCTATTCTTCCCAATAGCAGCATCGTCAGTGATATTTCTGGGGTCCCTGATGCATTCACAGTTATCAGATCCCTCTTTTCTTCCCAATAGCAGCTTGTAGTTTTAAGATGCATCGTCAGTGATATTTCTGGGGTCTCTGATCCATTCGCAGTTATCAGATCCCTCTATTCTTCCCAATAGCAGCATCGTCAGTGATATCTCTGGGGTCTCTGATGCATTCACAGTTATCAGATCCCTCTTTTCTTCCCAATAGCAGCTTGTAGTTTTAAGATGCATCGTCAGTGATATTTCTGGGGTCTCTGATGCATTCACAGTTATCAGATCCCTCTATTCTTCCCAATAGCAGCTTGTAGTTTTAAGATGCATCGTCAGTGATATTTCTGGGGTCTCTGATCCATTCACAGTTATCAGATCCCTCTTTTCTTCCCAATAGCAGCTTGTAGTTTTAAGATGCATCGTCAGTGATATTTCTGGGGTCTCTGATCCATTCACAGTTATCAGATCCCTCTATTCTTCCCAATAGCAGCTTGTAGTTTTAAGATGCATCGTCAGTGATATTTCTGGGGTCTCTGATGCATTCACAGTTATCAGATCCCTCTTTTCTTCCCAATAGCAGCTTGTAGTTTTAAGATGCATCGTCAGTGATATCTCTGGGGTCTCTGATGCATTCACAGTTATCAGATCCCTCTTTTCTTCCCAATAGCAGCTTGTAGTTTTAAGATGCATCGTCAGTGATATCTCTGGGGTCTCTGATGCATTCACAGTTATCAGATCCCTCTTTTCTTCCCAATAGCAGCTTGTAGTTTTACGATGCATCGTCAGTGATATCTCTGGGGTCTCTGATGCATTCACAGTTATCAGATCCCTCTATTCTTCCCAATAGCAGCTTGTAGTTTTAAGATGCATCGTCAGTGATATCTCTGATGCATTCACAGTTATCACATCCCTCTATTCTTCCCAATAGCAGCTTGTAGTTTTAAGATGCATCGTCAGTGATATCTCTGGGGTCTCTGATGCATTCACAGTTATCAGATCCCTCTTTTCTTCCCAATAGCAGCTTGTAGTTTTAAGATGCATCGTCAGTGATATTTCTGGGGTCTCTGATGCATTCACAGTTATCAGATCCCTCTATTCTTCCCAATAGCAGCTTGTAGTTTTACGATGCATCGTCAGTGATATCTCTGGGGTCTCTGATGCATTCACAGTTATCAGATCCCTTTTTTCTTCCCAATAGCAGCTTGTAGTTTTACGATGCATCGTCAGTGATATTTCTGGGGTCTCTGATGCATTCACAGTTATCAGATCCCTCTATTCTTCCCAATAGCAGCTTTACGATGCATCGTCAGTGATATCTCTGGGGTCTCTGATGCATTCACAGTTATCAGATCCCTCTATTCTTCCCAATAGCAGCTTGTAGTTTTAAGATGCATCGTCAGTGATATTTCTGGGGTCTCTGATGCATTCACAGTTATCACATCCCTCTATTCTTCCCAATAGCAGCTTGTAGTTTTAAGATGCATCGTCAGTGATATCTCTGATGCATTCACAGTTATCAGATCCCTCTTTTCTTCCCAATAGCAGCTTGTAGTTTTAAGATGCATCGTCAGTGATATCTCTGGGGTCTCTGATGCATTCACAGTTATCAGATCCCTCTATTCTTCCCAATAGCAGCTTGTAGTTTTAAGATGCATCGTCAGTGATATCTCTGGGGTCTCTGATGCATTCACAGTTATCAGATCCCTCTTTTCTTCCCAATAGCAGCTTGTAGTTTTAAGATGCATCGTCAGTGATATTTCTGGGGTCTCTGATCCATTCACAGTTATCAGATCCCTCTATTCTTCCCAATAGCAGCTTGTAGTTTTAAGATGCATCGTCAGTGATATTTCTGGGGTCTCTGATGCATTCACAGTTATCAGATCCCTCTTTTCTTCCCAATAGCAGCTTGTAGTTTTAAGATGCATCGTCAGTGATATTTCTGGGGTCTCTGATCCATTCGCAGTTATCAGATCTTTCTATTCTTCCCAATAGCAGCATCGTCAGTGATATTTCTGGGGTCCCTGATGCATTCACAGTTATCAGATCCCTCTTTTCTTCCCAATAGCAGCTTGTAGTTTTAAGATGCATCGTCAGTGATATTTCTGGGGTCTCTGATCCATTCGCAGTTATCAGATCCCTCTATTCTTCCCAATAGCAGCATCGTCAGTGATATCTCTGGGGTCTCTGATGCATTCACAGTTATCAGATCCCTCTTTTCATCCCAATAGCAGCTTGTAGTTTTAAGATGCATCGTCAGTGATATTTCTGGGGTCTCTGATGCATTCACAGTTATCAGATCCCTCTATTCTTCCCAATAGCAGCTTGTAGTTTTAAGATGCATCGTCAGTGATATTTCTGGGGTCAGTGATATTTCTGGGGTCTCTGATCCATTCACAGTTATCAGATCCCTCTTTTCTTCCCAATAGCAGCTTGTAGTTTTAAGATGCATCGTCAGTGATATTTCTGGGGTCTCTGATCCATTCACAGTTATCAGATCCCTCTATTCTTCCCAATAGCAGCTTGTAGTTTTAAGATGCATCGTCAGTGATATTTCTGGGGTCTCTGATGCATTCACAGTTATCAGATCCCTCTTTTCTTCCCAATAGCAGCTTGTAGTTTTAAGATGCATCGTCAGTGATATCTCTGGGGTCTCTGATGCATTCACAGTTATCAGATCCCTCTATTCTTCCCAATAGCAGCTTGTAGTTTTAAGATGCATCGTCAGTGATATTTCTGGGGTCTCTGATGCATTCACAGTTATCACATCCCTCTATTCTTCCCAATAGCAGCTTGTAGTTTTAAGATGCATCGTCAGTGATATCTCTGGGGTCTCTGATGCATTCACAGTTATCAGATCCCTCTTTTCTTCCCAATAGCAGCTTGTAGTTTTAAGATGCATCGTCAGTGATATTTCTGGGGTCTCTGATGCATTCACAGTTATCAGATCCCTCTATTCTTCCCAATAGCAGCTTGTAGTTTTACGATGCATCGTCAGTGATATCTCTGGGGTCTCTGATGCATTCACAGTTATCAGATCCCTCTTTTCTTCCCAATAGCAGCTTGTAGTTTTACGATGCATCATCAGTGATATCTCTGATGCATTCACAGTTATCAGATCCCTCTATTCTTCCCAATAGCAGCTTGTAGTTTTAAGATGCATCGTCAGTGATATCTCTGATGCATTCACAGTTATCAGATCCCTCTTTTCTTCCCAATAGCAGCTCGTAGTTTTACGATGCATCGTCAGTGATATCTCTGGGGTCTCTGATGCATTCACAGTTATCAGATCCCTCTATTCTTCCCAATAGCAGCTTGTAGTTTTAAGATGCATCGTCAGTGATATTTCTGGGGTCTCTGATCCATTCACAGTTATCAGATCCCTCTTTTCTTCCCAATAGCAGCTTGTAGTTTTAAGATGCATCGTCAGTGATATTTCTGGGGTCTCTGATCCATTCACAGTTATCAGATCCCTCTATTCTTCCCAATAGCAGCTTGTAGTTTTAAGATGCATCGTCAGTGATATTTCTGGGGTCTCTGATGCATTCACAGTTATCAGATCCCTCTTTTCTTCCCAATAGCAGCTTGTAGTTTTACGATGCATCGTCAGTGATATCTCTGGGGTCTCTGATCCATTCACAGTTATCAGATCCCTCTTTTCTTCCCAATAGCAGCTTGTAGTTTTAAGATGCATCGTCAGTGATATTTCTGGGGTCTCTGATGCATTCACAGTTATCAGATCCCTCTTTTCTTCCCAATAGCAGCTTGTAGTTTTACGATGCATCGTCAGTGATATCTCTGGGGTCTCTGATCCATTCACAGTTATCAGATCCCTCTTTTCTTCCCAATAGCAGCTTGTAGTTTTAAGATGCATCGTCAGTGATATTTCTGGGGTCTCTGATCCATTCACAGTTATCAGATCCCTCTATTCTTCCCAATAGCAGCTTGTAGTTTTAAGATGCATCGTCAGTGATATTTCTGGGGTCTCTGATGCATTCACAGTTATCAGATCCCTCTTTTCTTCCCAATAGCAGCTTGTAGTTTTACGATGCATCGTCAGTGATATCTCTGGGGTCTCTGATGCATTCACAGTTATCAGATCCCTCTTTCCTTCCCAATAGCAGCTTGTAGTTTTACGATGCATCGTCAGTGATATCTCTGGGGTCTCTGATGCATTCACAGTTATCAGATCCCTCTATTCTTCCCAATAGCAGCTTGTAGTTTTAAGATGCATCGTCAGTGATATCTCTGGGGTCTCTGATGCATTCACAGTTATCAGATCCCTCTTTTCTTCCCAATAGCAGCAAACTCCTCTATTCAAAGCTGCCTAGTGGCCTCCCTTTGCTGCGGAGCTTTGAAAATTCTTGTCGCTTGTAGAACAGAGATAGAAAGCTTAAGGGCTGGGGGAAAAATTCTTTGATGCAATAATGTAAATATTCTGTTCCCTTTCATTTCCTTAGATAATTTCAAGACATCCTTTACCTGTATAATTAATTAATGATACTAACCTTCCTTTATAAACACTGGGTTACCCAGATTTTCTTGCCAGGAGTTTATAACACGTCTTGTGTCTTAAACCAATCTTTTAGGCTCAGAGCACATGGTCTCTTTTATTCAAATCAGTGTCCTGGTTTAGAGCTTGAAGACCTCTGTTCTACAAACCTGTGTTTTCCACTGCAAGTAACTATTAGCAACTTGTACTTTTCTTCTGTGTATATAAAGTGGTGTTCGTATCTCACTGGATGGAGGATGTTCTGTTCCTTGTCTCCGTAGTTCGTGGCTAGCATAATTTACTTAGTCTGAGATTTAAATTGAAACTTACAGGCAAGCAGTTGTTTATTTTATTCATTGTTGCTTTTCAATGAATTTTACTTTTTGTCGGAACATCTTGACATGAACAAACGAGAGAGAGAGAGGATTCTATCCTATATAATTTATAACAGGCAGCCAAATGCATTGCTTCTATGAGTTCCGAAACAAGTGGAACGGTGAGGCAATCGGCCATGAATCATTTTGACAATATTTATTCCTGGCACAAGGCCTTTATTTCTGATTGGTTTCTTGTTCATAAGCAACCCTTCAAATATATACACACACACATGTATGAAGGATCTTTGTCACCAGGACCAGATATTTGTACCTCTATTCAACACTCAGCATTGCTGTGTTCAGAGCAGACCCTTCAATTCCACTCCACTCTTTCTATATATGTGTACGTATGTATCTATGTGTATATATATATATTACGATAAATGTTAATGATACAGCCTAAACAGGATAAGCTACGTATGTATATCTCCCTCTATATATATATCTATGTACATGCTTTCCCTTCTCTCTCCTAACTGTTTTAATGTCTGCACGACACGCTGATAGTTCCCTTCTCTCTCTTGACTGTTTTAATGTCTGCACGACTGACATGACACGGTGATAGTTCCCTTCTCTCTCATGACTGCACAACTGACACGAGACGGTGATAGTTCCCTTCTCTCCCTACTGACTGTTTTAATGTCTGCCCCACTAACACGAGACGGTGATAGTTCCATTCTCTCTCACCTGACAGTTTTAATGTCTGCACGACACGCTGATAGTTCCCTTCTCTCTCCTGACTGCACGACTGACACGAGATGGTGATAGTTCCCTTCTCTCTCTCATGACTGCACAACTGACACGAGACGGTGATAGTTCCCTTCTCTCCCTACTGACTGTTTTAATGTCTGCCCCACTGACACGAGACGGTGATAGTTCCCTTCTCTCCCTACTGACTGTTTTAATGTCTGCCCCACTGACACGAGACGGTGATAGTTCCACTCTCTCTCACCTGACTGTTTTAATGTCTGACACGAGACGGTGATAGTCCCCTTCTCTCTCATTAATTAGCACCATATAATGACTTGGTGCTGATCTCTTGTTCACCAGCCGAAGTCTTGTCTCTGATGACAAAACGAGATCACTCTTAAGCTGAACATATATATATATATACACACACATATACTGTAATGGAGGCGACTCAGCGTTGTATCATAACGATGCATTCTTTGTTTACTACCCTCATGTGATGTCCCGAACCCAGGCATGCAAGTAAGTTTCACATAGATACACATACATGCATAGACAGATACACAATCATATATAGATATGTACATACATACACTGCATGTACATATATACTTTCACACATAGATATGTATATTCACATACATATATATACATACATACATATACTCACATACATACGTAAATATATTCTCACACACACATAGATGTGTACATACATATTAGTACATTCAATCTATGCATGTACATATATTCACATGCATGTAGATAAGTCCATTCAAACATCGACAGTAACATATATATACTCACATGCACAAATATATTGTCACATACATTCAATGTATGTACGCATATTCACATACATGCAGATATGTACATATATATCCATACACAATCATGTACATTCACACATAGGCAGCTACATATATGTCTCTACATACACTGCATGTACATATATACTTTCACACATAGATATGTATATTCACATACATGTATAGACAGGTACATATATATATAGACACACACACACATCCAATGTAGATATATACATTCACATACATGCATAGACAGATATGTACATACACAGATACATATATATATATATATATTCACATACGTACGTAAATGTATCCTCACACACATAGCTGTGTACATACATATTAGTACATTCAATCTATGCATGTACATATATTCACATGCATGTAGATAAGTCCATTCAAACGTCGACAGTAACATATATACTCGCATACACAAATATATTGCCACATACATTCAATGTATGTACGCATATTCACATACATGCAGATATGTACATATATATCCATACACAGCTACATATATGTCTCTACATACACTTTCACACATAGATATGTATATTCACATACATGTATAGACAGGTACATATATATACACACACATCCAATGTAGATATATACATTCACATACATGCATAGACAGATATGTACATACACAGATACATATATATATATTCACATACGTACGTAAATGTATTCTCACACACATAGATGTGTACATACATATTAGTACATTCAATCTATGCATGTAGATAAGTCCATTCAAACATCGACAGTAACATATATACTCGCATACACAAATATATTGTCACATACATTCAATGTATGTACGCATATTCACATACATGCAGATATGTACATATATATCCATACACAATCATGTACATTCACA
Organism: Octopus bimaculoides; assembly: GCF_046866305.1. Lineage (NCBI taxonomy): Eukaryota > Metazoa > Mollusca > Cephalopoda > Octopoda > Octopodidae > Octopus > Octopus bimaculoides. The sequence goes on from NC_142957.1 coordinate 18,259,649, forward strand.
CATAGACAGCTACATATATGTCTCTACATACACTGCATGTACATATATACTTTCACACATAGATATGTATATTCACATACATGTATAGACAGGTACATATATATATAGACACACACACACATCCAATGTAGATATATACATTCACATACATGCATAGACAGATATGTACATACACAGATATATATATATATTCACATACGTACGTAAATGTATCCTCACACACATAGCTGTGTACATACATATTAGTACATTCAATCTATGCATGTACATATATTCACATGCATGTAGATAAGTCCATTCAAACGTCGACAGTAACATATATACTCGCATACACAAATATATTGCCACATACATTCAATGTATGTACGCATATTCACATACATGCAGATATGTACATATATATCCATACACAGCTACATATATGTCTCTACATACACTTTCACACATAGATATGTATATTCACATACATGTATAGACAGGTACATATATATACACACACATCCAATGTAGATATATACATTCACATACATGCATAGACAGATATGTACATACACAGATACATATATATATATTCACATACGTACGTAAATGTATTCTCACACACATAGATGTGTACATACATATTAGTACATTCAATCTATGCATGTAGATAAGTCCATTCAAACATCGACAGTAACATATATACTCGCATACACAAATATATTGTCACATACATTCAATGTATGTACGCATATTCACATACATGCAGATGTGTACATATATATCCATACGCAATCATGTACATTCACACATAGACAGCTACATATATGTCTCTATATACATAGATGTATTTCTACATGCATATATGTTTGTATCTATACATGTGTTTCTATATATGAATGTATCTCATAATGTGTTTGGGTTCCATACTGTATGTATGCTTTAATGTATATAAATTATGTATTTATATTTGGATAATAAAATTCCATTTTGATTCTGGGATTCTGTTGTGTTGTTATTAACAGTGTGTGAGTGTGTATATATACCTACCTACCTATGTGATTGATAGAAAATAACAGGATCAAAATGAAACAAGAAAACAACACCAAAAAAAAACGTTAAATTTATTCTTAGTTGGCCTCATGTTTCTTCTTCAAACTCCGGCACCGGTAACTTGTGAGTTTGCGGTTGATTGCCTGTCGCAGACTCCCTCTGCTCCACATGGTCGACTGGTTCATCAGAACCCATGCTGCAAAAAACATAAAGACAAGACATGTATATACACATGTAAAAAGAGAATATGGTATGTATATATAAATGTATGTACATATATATCAATGTCTGTGTATGTATCAATGTATGTATGTGAATATATATATCTATCTACGTATGTACATAGATATACCTATGTATGTACATACAGATGAATGTATGTATGCACATATATCAATGTATGTGTGTATATATGAATATATATTTATGTACATATCTATGTGAATATACATCAATGTGTGTGTGTGTGTGTATATATATCTCTATGAATGTATGTGTGTATGTATATATATATATATTTGTCTATGTGTATATATCTATGAGTGAATATATATCAATGTATGTATGTATCTGAATATATATATCTATCTACGTATGTACATAGATATGTATATATATATATACGTATGTATGTGTGTATATATATATATATCAATATATGTGTGTGTGTGTATATATGTGAATATATATCTATGAATGTATGTATATATATATGTATGTATATGAATATATATTTATGTACATATCTATGTGAATATATCTGTCTATGAGTATATATCTATGTATGTATGTGAATATATATCTGTGTACGTATATATAATTATGTATGTATCTGAATATATATATCTATCTATGAATGAATATATATCAATGTATGTGTGTATATATATATATATGTATGTATATGAATATATATTTATGTACATATCTATGTGAATATATCTGTCTATGAGTATATATCTATGTATGTGTGAATATATATCAACGTATGTATGTGAATATATATCAATGTGTGTGTGTATATATATATCTGTCTATGTGTATATATCTATGAGTGAATATATATCAATGTATGTATGTGAATATATATCTGTGTACGTATATATAATTATGTATGTATCTGAATATATATATCTATCTACGTATGTACATAGATATGTATGTACATATATCTCTATGAATGTATGTGTATATATCTATGAGTGAATATATATCTGTGTACGTATATATAATTATGTATGTATCTGAATATATATATCTATCTACGTATGTACATAGATATGTATGTACATATATCTCTATGAATGTATGTGTATATATCTATGAGTGAATATATATCAATGTATGTATGTGAATATATATCTGTGTACGTATATATAATTATGTATGTATCTGAATATATATATCTATCTACGTATGTACATAGATATGTATGTACATATATCTGTATGTGTGTATATATATCAATATATGTGTGTGTATATATGTGAATATATATCTATGAATGTATGTATATGAATATATATTTATGTACATATCTGTCTATGAGTATATATCTATGTATGTATGTACATATCTTTGAGTGAATATATATCAACGTATGTATGTGAATATATATCAATGTGTGTGTGTGTATATATATCTCTATGAATGTATATATATATCTGTCTATGTGTATATATATCTCTATGAATGAATGTATGTGTGTATGTATATATATATATATTTGTCTATGTGTATATATCTATGAGTGAATATATATCAATGTATGTATGTATCTGAATATATATATCTATCTACATATGTACATAGATATGTATATATATATATACGTATGTATGTGTGTATATATATATATATCAATATATGTGTGTGTGTATATATGTGAATATATATCTATGAATGTATGTATATATATATGTATATGAATATATATTTATGTACATATCTATGTGAATATATCTGTCTATGAGTATATATCTATGTATGTATGTGAATATATATCAATGTGTGTGTGTGTGTGTATATATATCTCTATGAATGTATGTGTATATATCTATGAGTGAATATATATCAATGTATGTATGTGAATATATATCTGTGTACGTATATATAATTATGTATGTATCTGAATATATATATCTATCTACGTATGTACATAGATATGTATATATATATACCTATGTATGTACATATATCTGTATGTGTGTATATATATCAATATATGTGTGTGTATATATATCTATGAATGTATGTATGTATATATATCAATGTATGTGTGTATATATATATATGTATGTATATGAATATATATTTATGTACATATCTTTGAGTGAATATATATCAACGTATGTATGTGTGTGTATGTATATATATATCTGTCTATGTGTATATATCTATGAGTGAATATATATCAATGTATGTATGTGAATATATATCTGTGTACGTATATATAATTATGTATGTATCTGAATATATATATCTATCTACGTATGTACATAGATATGTATATATATACCTATGTATGTACATACAGATGAATGTATGTATGTACATATATCAATGTATGTCTGTATATATATATCTATGAATGAATATATATCAATGTATGTGTGTATATATATATATATGTATGTATATGAATATATATTTATGTACATATCTATGTGAATATATCTGTCTATGAGTATATATCTATGTATGTGTGAATATATATCAACGTATGTATGTGAATATATATCAATGTGTGTGTGTATATATATATCTGTCTATGTGTATATATCTATGAGTGAATATATATCAATGTATGTATGTGAATATATATCTGTGTACGTATATATAATTATGTATGTATCTGAATATATATATATCTATCTACGTATGTACATAGATATGTATATATATATATACGTATGTATGTGTGTATATATATATATCAATATATGTGTGTGTGTGTATATATGTGAATATATATCTATGAATGTATGTATATATATATGTATGTATATGAATATATATTTATGTACATATCTATGTGAATATATCTGTCTATGAGTATATATCTATGTATGTATGTGAATATATATCAATGTGTGTGTGTATATATATCTCTATGAATGTATGTGTGTATGTATATATATATCTGTCTATGTGTATATATCTATGAGTGAATATATATCAATGTATGTATGTGAATATATATCTGTGTACGTATATATAATTATGTATGTATCTGAATATATATATCTATCTACGTATGTACATAGATATGTATATATATATACCTATGTATGTACATACAGATGAATGAATATATATCAATGTATGTGTGTATATATATATATATGTATGTATATGAATATATATTTATGTACATATCTATGTGAATATATCTGTCTATGAGTATATATCTATGTATGTGTGAATATATATCAATGTGTGTGTGTATATATATCTCTATGAATGTATGTGTGTATGTATATATATATCTGTCTATGTGTATATATCTATGAGTGAATATATATAATTATGTATGTATCTGAATATATATATCTATCTACGTATGTACATAGATATATATATATACCTATGTATGTATGTACATATATCTGTATGTGTGTATATATATATATATATCAATATATGTGTGTGTATATATATCTATGAATGTATGTATATATATCAATGTATGTGTGTATATATATATATATGTATGTATATGAATATATATTTATGTACATATCTGTCTATGTATGTATGTACATATCTTTGAGTGAATATATATCAACGTATGTATGTGAATATATATCAATGTTTGTTTGTGTGTGTATATATCTCTATGAATGTATGTATGTGTGTATGTATATATATATCTGTCTATGTGTATATATCTATGAGTGAATATATATCAATGTATGTATGTGAATATATATCTGTGTACGTATATATAATTACGTATGTATCTGAATATATATATCTATCTACGTATGTACATAGATATGTATATATATATATATACCTATGTATGTACATACAGATGAATGTATGTATGTACATATATCAATGTATGTCTGTCTGTATATATATATCTATGAATGAATATATATCAATGTATGTGTGTATATATATATATATATGTATGTATATGAATATATATTTATGTACATATCTATGTGAATATATCTGTCTATGAGTATATATCTATGTATGTGTGAATATATATCAACGTATGTATGTGAATATATATCAATGTGTGTGTGTATATATATATCTGTCTATGTGTATATATCTATGAGTGAATATATATCAATGTATGTATGTGAATATATATCTGTGTAGGTATATATAATTATGTATGTATCTGAATATATATATCTATCTACGTATGTACATAGATATGTATGTACATATATCTGTATGTGTGTATATATATATATCAATATATGTGAATATATATCTATGAATGTATGTATATATATATATGTATGTATATGAATATATATTTATGTACATATCTGTCTATGAGTATATATCTATGTATGTATGTACATATCTTTGAGTGAATATATATCAACGTATGTATGTGAATATATATCAATGTGTGTGTGTGTATATATATCTCTATGAATGTATATATATATCTGTCTATGTGTATATATCTATGAGTGTATATATAATTATGTATGTATCTGAATATATATATCTACGTATGTACATATATCTGTATGTGTGTGAATATATATCTATGAATGTATGTATGTATATATATCAATGTATGTGTGTATATATATCAATGTATGTGTGTATATGAATATATATTTATGTACATATCTATGTGAATATATATATCAATGTGTGTGTGTGTCTATGCATGTGAATATATCTGTCTATGAGTGAATATATATCAACGTATGTATGTGAATATATATCAATGTGTGTGTGTGTGTATATATATCTCTATGAATGAATGTATGTGTGTATGTATATATATATCTGTCTATGTGTATATATCTATGAGTGAATATATATCAATGTATGTATGTGAATATATATCTGTGTACGTATATATAATTATGTATGTATCTGAATATATATATCTATCTACGTATGTACATAGGGAAAAGGAGTAGGTAGTAACTCTATAAGATGTACCCGTTGCAAGCTATGGACACATAAGAGGTGCAGCAACATCAAAGGCAGGTTAACTAGCAAGTTAGTTTTTGTTTGTGGCAGATGTTCAGGTGCAATAAAGACTGCAAACACACAGGAAACAACTTCTATCTCATTCCAGGGTGAAAAACTAGAGGTAGTCGATAGCTTCCGCTATCTGGGCGACCAAGTTAGTAGTGGGGGTGGGTGCGCTGAAAGTGTAGCTGCTAGAATAAGAATAGCCTGGGCAAAGTTTAGAGAGCTCTTACCCCTGCTGGCGACAAAGGGACTCTCACTCAGAGTAAAAGGCAGACTGTATGACGCATGCGTACGAACAACCATGCTACATGGCAGTGAAACATGGGCTGTAACTGCTGAGGACATACGTAAGCTCGCAAGGAATGAAGCCAGTATGCTCCGTTGGATGTGTAATGTCAATGTGAATACCCGTCAGAGTGTAAGTATCTTGAGAGAAAAGCTGAACATTAGAAGCATCAGTTGTGGCGTGCAAGAGAGACGATTGCGCTGGTTTGGACATGTGGTGAGAATGGAGGAGGATAGCTGCGTGAAAAAGTGCCACACCCTAACAGTTGAGGGAACCCGTGGAAGAGGTAGGCCCAGGAAGACCTGGGCTGAGGTGGTGAGGCAAGACCTTCGTACATTGGGCCTCACCGAGGCGATGACTACGGACCGAGACCTTTGGAAATGGGCTGTGCGTGAGAAGACCCGGCAAGCCAAGTAAGATCGTTGCCAGTGCCCCTGGACTGGTTCTTGTGCGGGTGGCACATGAGATGCACCATTTTGAGCGTGGCCGTTGCCAGTACCGCCTGGCTGGCTCCTGTAGGATTTTCGAGCGAGATCGTTGCCAGTGCCCCTGGACTGGCTTGTGTGGGTGGCACATAAAAGACACCATTTCGAGCGTGGCCGTTTTCGTGCGGGTGACACGTAAAAGCACCCACTACACTCTCTGAGTGGTTGGCGTTAGGAAGGGCATCCAGCTGTAGAAACTCTGCCAAATGGGACTGGAGCCTGGTGTTGCCATCCGGTTTCACCAGTCCTCAGTCAAATCGTCCAACCCATGCTAGCATGGAAAGCGGACGTTAAACGATGATGATGATGATATACCTATGTATGTACATACAGATGAATGTATGTATTTACATATATCAATGTATGTCTGTATATATATATCTATGAATGAATATATATCAATGTATGTGTGTGTATATATATATATATGTATATGAATATATATTTATGTACATATCTATGTGAATATATCTGTCTATGAGTATATATCTATGTATGTGTGAATATATATCAACGTATGTATGTGAATATATATCAATGTGTGTGTGTGTGTGTGTGTATATATATCTCTATGAATGTATATATATATCTGTCTATGTGTATATATCTATGAGTGAATATATATCAATGTATGTATGTGAATATATATCTGTGTACGTATGTATCTGAATATATATATCTATCTACGTATGTACATAGTTATGTATATATATATACCTATGTATGTACATACAGATGAATGTATGTATGTACATATATCAATGTATGTCTGTATATATATATCTATGAATGAATATATATCAATGTATGTGTGTATATATATATATATGTATGTATATGAATATATATTTATGTACATATCTATGTGAATATATCTGTCTATGAGTATATATCTATGTATGTATGTACATATCTATGAGTGAATATATATCAACGTATGTATGTGAATATATATCTGTGTACATATATATATATCTATGAATGAATGTATGCACAAATCTATGAATGAATATATATCAATATTTGTATGTGTATATACAACTACGTATGTGTGTGAATATATATATATGTATCTGTCTGTCTATGTATGACGAATGTATGTATGTACATATCTATGTATGTATAAATCTATGTTTGTATATATGTCTATGTATGTATATATGTGTATATATATCTTTATGTATGCATATATATCTAAATAGTTTCTTAAAATGGTTTTCTTCTTGCGATTCATTTTCATCTATGTATCTGTCTATGTATGTATGTGAATATATATCAATGCATGTATAATATATATAAAGTTGAAACTTACTTGCAAAGATGACGCGAGCATTCGATCATGTAATAATACAAATAATATGCAAGAATATATACGTACATGCATGTACATACCTACATGTATATATTGATGCATATCTGGGTACATGACATCACAAAAAGTAAGAGTGGAGGGTAGTAAACAAAGAATGCATTGTACGGATATCAAGAAACTGGGAAGGCTTTCATTGTAGGGACGTCATCGTTATGCTACGACGCTGAGTCAACTCCTTTACAATGTTCAGTTGCTTAGGAGTGATCTCGTTTTGTGTTCAGTCGTAAGAGACACAGCTGAATATTTTGATGAGATCAACACAAGAATTCGGCTGATGGACAAGAGAACAGCGCCAAGTCATTATATGGTGCTAATTAATGAGAGAGAGAAGGGAACTATCACCGTCTCTTGTCAGTCGTGCAGACATTAAAACAGACAGAAGAGAGAAGGGAACTATCACCGTCTCGTGTCAGTCATGCAGACATTAAAAGTCAGAAGAGAGAAGGGAACTATCACCGTCTCGTGTCAGTCGTGCAGACATTAAAACAGTCAGAAGAGAGAAGGGAACTATCGCCGTGTCATGTCAGTCGTGCAGACATTAAAACAGTCAGAAGAGAGAAGGGAACTATCACCGTCTCATGTCAGTCGTGCAGACATTAAAACAGTCACGAGAGAGAAGGGAACTATCACCGTCTCGTGTCAGTCGTGCAGACATTAAAACAGTCACGAGAGAGAAGGGAACTATCACCGTCTCGTGTCAGTCGTGCAGACATTAAAACAGTCAGAAGAGAGAAGGGAACTATCGCCGTGCCGTGTCATGTCAGTCGTGCAGACATTAAAACAGTCAGTAGAGAGAAGGGCACTATCACCGTCTCGTGTCAGTCGTGCAGACATTAAAACAGTCACGAGAGAGAAGGGAACTATCACCGTCTCGTGTCAGTCGTGCAGACATTAAAACAGTCACGAGAGAGAAGGGAACTATCACCGTCTCGTGTCAGTCGTGCAGACATTAAAACAGTCAGAAGAGAGAAGGGAACTATCGCCGTGTCATGTCAGTCGTGCAGACATTAAAACAGTCAGAAGAGAGAAGGGAACTATCACCGTCTCGTGTCAGTCGTGCAGACATTAAAACAGTCAGAAGAGAGAAGGGAACTATCACCGTCTCGTGTCAGTCGTGCAGGCATTAAAACAGTCAGAAGAGAGAAGGGAACTATCACCGTCTCGTGTCAGTCGTGCAGATATTAAAACAGTCACGAGAGAGAAGGGAACTATCACCATCTTGTGTCAGTCGGGCAGACATTAAAACAGTCAGTAGAGAGAAGCCAACTATCACCGTCTCGTGTCAGTCCGGCAGACATTAAAACAGTCACGAGAGAGAAGGGAACTATCACTGTCCTGTGTTAGTCGTGCAGACATGGAAAAATAGACATTAAAACAATAATGATGATGAAAATGACTTCAGAGAAAACCTGGAAAAAAAACTCACAAATGGCAACAAGTTCATCTAAATTCTTTACATACATACAAGCAACTTTTACTCGTTTCAGTCATGCTGGAGCACCACCTTCAATGGTTTAATCAACAAGAATTTCTTTTTTTTTTTTTGTATTTTTAAAGTATGGTAATTTATTAAACTGAGAAGTTATAGGAACAGAAACAAACCAACACTGGTTAGGGAGAAAAACATTGACAGGCACAAACATCATATAGGCAAAGTTTGTTTCCCAACCACATGGTTCAGTCCCTACCACAGTCTCGGGACGACCAAAGCGTTGTGAGTAGATGGCTGAAGCACAGGAGAGGTCAGTGTGGACTGGATGCTTTTCACGTGACAGGGTCAGCAAGTAGAGCACAAGAGAGAAGATGTGAGGAAGAGATGCACATATACACCCACACACAACCAGTTATATACACACACCACAAATTATAGACTTTTTTTTATGTACTCACCTAACATGACATCCACAATTCTTTGATCTAGAAGCTTCCCTTTGCCAGTCGGGGAGAGTGTGGCACCTTGTTCAAGGTCCTCCTTCTTAAACACAATATTCATCAGCTTACGAACCATTTTCTGGCCATCAGCTTTGCTCAGGACAACGGCCAAGTCATCTGGGTGGACGTACAAACCTTGACCAATGTCTATCATCTGACAGGCCAGAGAGGAGAGGAAGAGGTAAGTGCTCCACACATCATAGGTTACAGAATGGAGAAATATCAGAATTTAGCCAAAGAACTGAGGAGACTGTAGAAGAGAACAATTACTTCTCTGGTAATTGGTGCACTTGGCACAACAAATAGTGATGCTGTCTAAAAGACTGAAGAAGATTAGAATTGGAAATTGCATTGTTGCTGCAAGAATCCTATGGACGATTCTTGAGATTGGTGAAATGTTGTCACCAAATCTTAAAATAAAATACCCTTTTCACTGGACGTCTGTCAATCAGAAAGGAAGTCCTTACATGGCCACCACTGGAAATAGCTGACAAGTCCTCCCTTAAATCACTCCCTACAATGGTTTTTTTTTAATGAATTCTTTGATAATGTAATCCTAGAGACATTATGGCTCACTAAAAGACAGGATGGTCACAAATGGAGCGTCTGTTGGATGACAACTGACCTGGGGTTGAGCAACAACAAGGAAGAGCACATTAGATGATGTAGTCCTAGATACACCATGTCTGAATAAAAGACAGGATGATCACAACAGATCAAGTAGAATAAAATAGGGGTTTCTTGTACCTTAAGAATAGAAAGAGAGGGCGACAAGGGTGTTTATTTGGCAGAAATAGCAGCCAAATCTCCCCCAACCAGTTGGACCCTTCTCCTTCTTAATACGTCTGCCAGATCTAAGGAGTAACAAAACACAAAAAAAGTCTTTATTACATATTAATTAAAATTACCTTATATTTGTCAACAACAGACTTGCTGATGCCGAATCCTGCACGGGGCCGACCAAACTCGTAGGTGATTGGGGAGTTGTACTGTGATGTGTCTGCAACAGAAAGAAAGTCAAGTCGTTAATAAACAAACAAATATTTATTTCTCTGCCCCTCCTCTTCCGTGTAGACACACTAGGCCACAACAGACAGGTTTAAGACTGGCCATCTATGCTGACGACACAGTTGTCATGGCTGAATAAGAATTACAAAGAAAGAAGTTTTCTTCGTGACCTCAAGGTTGCTGGTTCAACCCCACTTTGGGCAAGTGTTTTCTACTCTAGAACCCATGCTGGCCAAAGCATGGAGAGTAGATCTGGTCAACAGAAACTGAATGAAGTCCACCACATGTGTGTGTGTGTGTGTGTGTGCATGCATCCGGTAGTGGGTTATATTCTAAGTTAACGCTGGTAAGAAAAGGGATTAATCGCAGAGAAAAGCCATATTCATACCTGAGTGACTAGCAATGGTGGCGTCAGATGCAGTTTGACGTAACAGGGAGTTGTGTTGCTGCTGCTGCTGTTGTTGCTGCTGCACCTGGTGCTGTATCTGTTGCAGTATTTTCTGTTGATTTTGCTGTGGATTGTCTTGCTGCAACAGGTGCAGCAGCTGCTGCTCCAGCTGTTTGATCCGCTGCATGTATTGTTGGCAGTCGCTCGACCGAGTGTGCACGGCCTCCGTCAAGGATGACACCTGCGACGCTGCAAACAAAACACAAAACCAATAAAAATTAATATATTACAAACAATGATGATGATTACTTAATGTCCGTTTTCCATGCTGGCATGAGTTGGACGGTATGATGAGCTGCAAAGTAATTAGAGTCTCCCACTCACCTGATTCCTTCAGCTGTTGCTCCAGCTGTAGGATACGGTTGACGTGCATCTCGCAGTCAGCCTCCTTCGTCGCCAACCGACTCACTGTCTCCGTTGTCATCTTCTTCCAAATGTCACACTCGTGGCACCGGCGTTGTGTGCTTGCTGATGCTGGGCCACGCCCGTTCCGCACTGATGTGTAGGTGGGGTTACCAGCAGTGCTGGAAACCAGCTGGTAGTCATGGTGACTGTTGGACGACAATCTTGCAGAGGTGCGCGACCGCTTCTCGGAACTGGGCCCTGAAGACCTTGAGGAATTCTGTAAGGATATTAACAGGTTCAGTTTAGAGACCCACATCCTGAGAACATTACACAAATGGAAATAGGTACACATATGCAAGTACACGCACACATACAAACAAGTGTGTGTGTGTATATATATATATATATATACACAGTACCGCACACACATATATATTCACACGCGCAAATCATCGAACCCATGCTAGCATAGAGAACAGACGTTAAATGATGAGGATGGTGTATGTGTGAGAGAATCAGAGTGTGTGTACTTCATACATACCTTATTGACAGATCTGGACTCTGTTGCCATGGAACCAATCTTATATGTACACTGGCTGTCACTGACCAATATACTGGACCCAAGCTCTGACGACTGGTCATTGCTGACCGTGGGTGGTACTCTCATACAGAGTACAGGAAAAGGACGGTTGTCTTCGGTTCCATCCACCACAGACGACTGCTGCTGCTGCGAGTCTGTTGTATACATTGGGTTGTGCAGTGGACCATCCATGATGTGAGGAAGCGTGCTGGCATTGCGCTTGGTCGCCACGCCTTTTGCCGATGCCAGAGTTGCACCAGGGTTGCCGAGGGTAGATTTTTTCCTGTAGACACCTGACCCTGACTGCCGTTCGTTTGATGTGTGGTTGTGTCCAGTGGCGATAGTGATGATGGAGGAGGAGGAGGAGGAGGAAACAGAAGACGAGTTGATGCTGCTGATGATGCTGGTGGTGTTGTTGTTGTTGTTGTTTGACGACCCCCGGGTTGCCTTGTCTTCACTCGATTGCCCCCCAAACAACTCAGAGAATTGATTCATTTCCACAATACTACTAATGCTGCCCCCTAGGTTCATATTCACCGTCACGCAGCCGTCCAGCTCACCTCCACCCGACCCCGGCGACATTAAGCCATCACCGTTAACTTTGTCCGATGCACTGAAGTGTTGCACAATATCCATGCAAGTAGCTGCAACACTGTTGTTGCTGCTGCCGTTGTTGGTTGCATAAATCTCCAGGTCCTTATTCAGTTCAACAAGGTTTGGTTTCACGTCCTCTGGGGACCCACAACCAATGATGTTGCTGTTGTCGTCATTATGATTGTCGTTATTTTCATCGTCGTCGTCGTCATCATCTTCTTCAAGAACTTTATCAACAACTGTTGTCGTTATACGACTCTCCACATGACCACCACCACCACCACCATTGTTATTGGTGATGACAGTAGCAGCAGTAGTGTTACTGCTACTACCAACGGAGGGCTTTCTTTTCTTCTTGTTATTTTTATTAACATGACTAGTGGTGGTCTCACAGACGACACCCAAGTCCAGCATGGCACCTCGCCCGTTTTCGTGGCCTGCCTGCTGACCGAGAATGCTCAATGCTTGTGAAAGGTTTTCATTGTCACTCAAGTCACCCGGCTCCTCTGAGTTCTTAACCTCGCCGTTGTCTTCCCCATTGCATAGGCTCTCGACGTCCCCTTCACACAGGGTCCCGCCATTTCCCCCAGAATTCTGCTTCTGAGAGCTAACGCTGATTTTTCTGCACTGCGCACACCTGTACGTATAGCTTGGATGAAGCACTGCTCGGTGCAAACACAACTCCAGCAGGTCAGAGAAGTTGTCCAGTAAACAGATCTCACAGCTGTACAACTCCTTGGAATTCAACCGGTCAGCGACAAAGTTCTCAATTGGAAAGAGTGCCTCACATGACTCGCACTTCATCAAACTGTCAATCTTCTTGTTGTGTAAGACCTGGTGACCTATCAGGTTGCTCTCAAACTCAAACGACTCATCGCAGTGAGGGCAGGCGTACAGTTTACCTTCCATGTGGGATGTGACGTGCTGTGAAAATGCAATGATATTTTCAAACCCTTTGTTACAGGTGGGGCACAAGAACGGCTGCCTGGCTTCGCCATGAACTTTGTGGGTAGTGAAATGATCGACAAAGTGGTCAAGTTTGTAGAATTTGATGTCGCACTCATGACACTGGAATGGTTTTGTGTTTGGGTTTGGCCAAATCTGTTCGGCCGTGTTGCCGAATCTTTCCTGGCAGTAGAAACATTTGCTGTAGTTGCTGTCGTCTGATAGGACGCAGACGACCGATTCTGGTGGTAATAAGTTCGGAGTAAAAGACTCCTGCATTGCTGGCTGGAAATGACGAATTCTTCACTCAAAGTCTGGATATCTGAAAAGAGAGAGGGGAAAAAAAGAGTAACTACAAGTTTAACGTCCGCATTCCATGCTTTAAACGATGATTATATACACACACACATATATATATATAGACACATCACATAAGGCATATTCACGCATATGTGTGTGTGTGTGTGTCTATATGCCTGTAACATAGCGGTTCAGTAAAAGACACCGATAGAATAAATACTGGAGTCGATTCGACAAAAAAGAACTCCTTCAAGGTGGTGCCCCAGCATGGCCGCGGTTCGAAGACTGAAACATAGTCTTGGGTTCAGTCCCACTTCGTGACACCTTAGGCAAGTGTCTTCTGCTACAGACCTGGACCAACCAAAGCCGTGTAACTGGAAACTGAAAGAAGCCTATCGCGTGTGTCTACTACTACTCGACAAACGGTGTTGATTTGTTAACGTCTACCGAGAGACAGATGGAATAAGTATGAGATCTTAAAAAAGAATGTACACAGCGTCTCTCTCTCATATATATATATATATATACACACACGCACACACATATCTAGCCAAAAAGCAACAGACGTCCAAACCCTTTCTATTCACAATGATGAGGAAGAAATAGTGAGAGATTCCTTCCACGATCGACAGAAGAATACACGGAGATATGGTTGGACGTAACATGAAAAGAGATTGGTCATCGATGACCGCAGCGATAGCAGCAGCTCGATGACCACACCAAACGGGACAGCAGAGGAGACAGAGTAATAATGCTGATGGATGCTAGCTTGAAACACCTCGCATATGGACTGTCACCAGAAAGAAAGAATGAGAGAGAGAGAGAGGTGCAGGCGTGGCTGTGTGGTAAGAAGCTTGCTTCCCAAACATGTGGTCTTGGGTTCAGTCCCACTGCAGGACGTCTTGGCTTTGGGTTGACCAAAGCCTGAGGAAACAAAGACGAGACCAATCTCTAGTTTAGCCACAGCAGTCATTCCTCTATAATATATGCTAGGTGTGTGTAGACATATATATACTAAATAATACATTTAAAAAATACACACGCGCACCTGTGTATATACAAATCAACGTATACACTACGCATCTTTACACTAACTCATAGGAATATACGTGAATGTATCCAAAATAAACATTGCATAGATATAAATATATTAGTACAATTAATGCACACGCGAACATAAAATTTGTCTAATTACATAATGCAAATATATATACATATATATGTGTCTGTGAGTAAGTTTTGTTATATATACACCTGAACGCGCGTATATATAAGCGGGAAGATGAAACCTCAGACATATTTTATCATTAATGAATTATAGGAGGGTGTGCGCGCGTGTATCATGTATGTATAGCATGGCAAGAAAAAAAATATATATGTAATAACCTATATATATAGTGTACATACGTATATACAGACCCTTGAATCATCGTCCATATGTTTGTGTGTCTTTCATGTATGTATATTTATGGAGAAACCCAGAGCAGAGAACGATAATGAGATTCAAACCTACGGTGTGTGTGTATATCTATATACACACTCGCTATATATCTATATACACACTCGCAGTATATCTATATACACACTCGCATATATAATGGCAATGACAATTCATCTACACACTTCCACAGATATAATTGCAATTTCGCACCAGCGTGACTCCACAAAACGTGCACACATTTGTATATGAACATTTATACACGATGCGTACTGTCAATGTATACAGATAGATATGGGTTGAGAGGTGTATACATGTGTATATAATGTGTATAGTCGAACAAATGTAAATATAAACGCATAGTTGCTACATCTGTTTATTCATGTACATATAACGCATAAAATGTATGTAATGTCGACAAGCTGTGTGTATATATAATGTAAACAAGTTGTTTACTTACCTGATTGTTCAGACTCAGGGGACGAAACGGAAAATGTCTTCAATTGGGTAGCAAAAGTGTTGTGTATACACAGTGTACATATGGGAAAGGGTATATATAGTATATATACATGGGTATATACATACATGGAATCAGCAACGTCCGGACGTCATCGCAAATATTATTAAACTAAATAATAGACGATATTATTAGCGATCCCGTGATCCTCCACTTCCGGCCATTTCCGCTCGATAACCGGTCATTGTCGGCCATCTACGGATTTTTCCGTATGATGGCAGATGTTTGACCTCGTAGCCATAGAAACTAGAGTTCAAATTTATTTATTTATTTTTTCATTTCGATTAGGAGTATTTAGGAGGGTTAGGAGTAGGAGGGGGACTGGAGTAGGAGGAAAAATGAGAACGCGAAGTAAAAACCCGCCAGGGTCAATGGTCCGGCGATGAAAGAAGTGAAAGGGGAAGGGGGGCGCGAGTTCCAGCAGCGGGATTTGAACCCCGACTACTGCTCGCGCCCCGTAGCCCCTCCCACGACTAACACCACTGTTCCATCTTACTGGCGGCAATTACGGAAGTAAAAATTAGGATTTATAAACCTAACTTTTCCCAGAATTCAATAAAAAAAATTGATAGAACGACATCTTTTTGAAAAGAAAATTGTAGAACTAAATCTTTTTGAATAATAAATTGTAGAACACCTTTTTGATAAAAAAAAAATTAATTGCTACAATGGTGTAAAACAGGCCTTCGAAGATTTTATTGACTCAAGGTTGCCAGGTACCGCTGAAATGGCAAAAGTGTATTGACAATATGGGTGCATACGTTCCAGCAAATCAGGAAGAAACTATAGAGAATATTTTATGGAGTTTTTGTCTTATTTACTCAAGTTTCATTAATTTCATATCATGTTTGTTTATAGTTTCAGCTTAGAGCTGCGGCCGTGCTGGTGCACCGCCGCCAATTTTCTCTGAGCCTCTTTCATTTGGCCGAGATATTTTAATTCATTTCTTTACATTTCTCATGTCTAGGGATGGATACTGATGTGTATTAGCGAGTTTTCTGGAGAATTCAAAAGGCAAACATGCCTTATCTTGTTCTTACTCGTTTTGCCCCAGCCAACTTTGTCCTTTACATGCTCAAAGAGAATTGGCGTTTAAATATGTCATTTTTTAACTACGTTTTTATTGGTGTCTCGGTGGTCTTGTGGGTAAAGGCATATGTAGACACCAATAACCTCCTGGGCAGTGTTCAATATCACCCAGGGCTTGCACGAAGCGTTTTACGAAAATTTTTCACCTTAGTTTTTCGTGAACATTTGTTAAAAATACATTTTGTCTCAAAGTCAAATATGGAGTAAAAATTCCTCATTGTGCCCCACCCACCTATCTATATGTGTGTGTTATCAATATTATCGGTCTTATACTTACAAAGAAATAATTTTATCTATAGTTGGAGCAAGGTTCTCGTGGCTAGAAAGACAGGGGAAAGAGATATAAACAAACACAGACACACACACAGCAATGATACACGCGTACACACACACGCAGAGACAAACACATACAGAATCACAAGCGATGTTGGGGGGGGGACATAAACACACCAGCATCGGTTGTCAAGCGATGTTGGGGGGGGGGGGGGCCATCAGTTTCCGTCTTCCAAATCCACTCACAATTTTATTATCAATCTGCTGAAATTAGAGTGACTCAAGGTATGATCATTTCATGCATTGACACTTAAGAAACTGGCTTCAAATTATGAGGATTACCTTCACATAGTCTGGGTAAAATAATAAATTTCTGGATTATTCTAGAATAAATTGTAAAAACAATTACAAAGTCCTGTGAATAATGTATGGTTTTGATATCGTTTGCCTGATAGAAAAAAAATCTAATTCCGATAATGGTGTAAAACAGGCCTTCGAAGATTTTATTCACTCTAGATTGCCAGGCTTTTACAGTTCTGGGCTGGACAAGTTAAAATTCTATCGAACCCAAATGAAATTAAGGATAACACTATGGATTTCTGCCAAAAATTACGCCTTACAGAAGCACTTGACAACTACACTAGTGAATATGAGTCTATAGTAAAAAACAAAATTGAATACTGTCCTGCAAAAGGCAGAAATAAAGCACTTGATGCTTTTTGTGAATACATTACCAGTTTTCCTTTTAATACCCTACAAAAACAACGAATTGAATTCAACTTTAATGTAAATGAATGGAAAGACCTAATCGAGTTAAAAAATGATATAAACCTCACCATTAAAGAAGCCGACAAAGGAAGTGCGGTAGTGGTGATGGACACAGAGTACTACAAAAAGTGAATACTCTCCATGTTGGAAAATAATATTTACTATGAGTACAATACAACCCACAGAAGACTCTTAAAAACTTATCCTCTTTACTTCAAATACAGACCTAGTCTATTCTACGGATTACCTAAAATACACAAACATCCAGATATTTGTAAAGCTTGCAGAGTTTCTCCAAGCCTATGCATTAATGATCCCCCCCTCAAACTGAGACCCATCATTGCTGGCCCTGTTTGTGAAACCCACCGTTTGAGCAACTTCCTCGACATCTTACTCAAACTGTTTCTAAAATATGTGAAAAGCTTCATCAGGGATGACTTAGACATGCTAAACCACCTCCCGAAGACAATAAGTGAAGGAACCCTGTTAGTATCATTCAATGTGGTGAATTTGTACACCAATATCCCACACGATTATGGTATAGAAGCGATGATCACCTTCTGGCTAGAAAAATACCCACAAGAGATGCCAGGACGCATGAACCACAGATTCATTGTCACAGCACTCCTAACACCAACCACCCCACACAGTGGACTGAGTGCTTTTTACGTGGCACCAGCACAGGGGGAGGTCAGTTTTGGAAAGGTTTTTACAGCTGGATGCCCTTCCAAATGCCAACCACTTTACAGCAGGTGTGTGAAATGGCCTAAAAAGCTTGGTTCATCTGTCACATGGGTCCTCTCGCAACATTTATACTGTCCACTTAGGATACATCCACCTAACCTCTGGCCAGAACCTAACGCCAATTTCCCTGAACTCTTGCAGGGTCACCATGTCTGCCCCAAGTGAAAGCTCGAAAGCAAAAGTCACACACACTAGTTGTCCTTCTGCTCACATGTCTGTCCTTCTTGCAAGGCCCCTTGACCGTTCATATGTCATCACTTACCTTATACTTCCAACCTATCCCACCATCTTTGTCATATATTATGTGTAGTAAGAGGCTTGCTTCCCAACCACATGGTTCTG
Source organism: Octopus bimaculoides (assembly GCF_046866305.1). Classification (NCBI taxonomy): domain Eukaryota; kingdom Metazoa; phylum Mollusca; class Cephalopoda; order Octopoda; family Octopodidae; genus Octopus; species Octopus bimaculoides. The sequence goes on from NC_142957.1 coordinate 18,279,334, forward strand.
GGTTCAGTCTCACTGCGTGCCACCTTGAGCAAGTGTCTTCTGCTATAGTCTCAAGCCGACCAAAGCTTTGTGAGTGGTTTTGGTGGATGGAAACTGAAAGAAGCCCATCGAATATATATGTGTGTGTGTCTGTCTCCCATCACTGCTTGATAACTGGTGTTGGTGTTTATGCTCCTATAACCTAGCAGTTCAGCAAAGCAGACCAAAATAAGTGCTGGATTTGATTCATTCAACTGAAACAGAATTTTTCAAGGCCATCACTTAGGGACCGGTGTCGGTGTCGGTTTTTTGACATCCCTATAATGTAGTGGTTTTGTAAAAGGAGATTTATAAAAAAAAAAAGAAAGAAACACCTCCTGTGTTCATAACGTCTACATACATACACACTCACACAAACATGTATATGGGCATACACACACAAACATATATGTGCATGTACGTACTCATATGTATACACATATCCACACTCCAAACACTATTATGACAACTTACTGATTGTCCTATCTATATACATATATAAATAATCCTATATTTATCTAATATTGAGGTCTCATTCTTTTGTTGTCACTTTATTATTATCATTATATATATATATATATATATATATATATATATATATATATATACATACATATGTGAGCATGTATTGTACACACCAGTAATCTAAAAATGTATTCCAACAGACAAGGTAACTCTCATGGAACCAGGCAACCAAAATATAATGCTTTCAAAAACTAAACCTTTTCCAGGTGTCTTTGGACAAACTTGAGATTTCAGACAGAACAATAAAGGATTATATATATGGTGTACATAAAGAAAACAGCTGGCCAACTGAGGGGGTGTATATTGATGTGTGTATATATATATATATATATATATATATATATATACATGTCAGTGTATGTGCATGTATGTGTGTGTGTGTAGACACACACACACTCTTATGATTTTAGTGTTGTGAATGCTACACCTTAAGGATTTCAAAATATGACTGGAAGCTGACAGTGTGGATAGCCTAAAGCTTGGCTTTTGTGCTGTATTGGAAACACCTCCTCTTTCTATCCTCCCAGCAATCCATACATACATATATGAGCCTGGTTCGTCAGTCCTCAGTCAAACGACCCAACCCATGCCAGCATGGAAAGCAGACATTAAACAACAATGATGATGATGATGATACAGTTGAAATTTATAGGAAAACAACAGACAAAGACAGGTGTATGATCAACAAGCAAGTTATATTTGTTTGATGCTTGGCAAAAATGAGCCAACACTCTTCAACAGGAAAGAATGGAGAGCAGGGTATTAAGTAGTACCAGCATTGCTAGAAATAAGACTCTTATTTCAAGCAATGCTGGTACCATTTTGTACCTTCTGTCACTCTAGTGACATCTATAAATTTGCCTTTAGGCTGCTAAATTACTTATAAGCCACCCATATTATTTATATGACTGGAGCACTAACAGCACTGTCCAAGCGTGATCATTGCCAGAGCAGCTGTCTGGCTTCCATGCTAGTGGCCCGTAAAGAGCGTGATTGTTACCAGCATCGCCTTACTGGCACGTTAGAAAATCATTCAAGCAAGGTTGTTGCTAGTGCACTGGACTGGCTCATGTGCAGGTGGCACATAAAAAACACCATTTTGAGCATGGCCGTTGCCAGTGCCGCATGACTGGCCCTCGTGCCGGTGGCACGTAAAAGTACCCACTACACACATCTATTACAAAATTTACAAACGACCACACGTTTTGAGATTTCGGGTGTATTTTCAAACTTCAAAACAAATTCTCCAATATATATATATATATATATATATATATATATATATATATATACTCTTTTACTTGTTTCAATCACTTCACTGCGGCCATGCTGGAGCACCGCCTTTAGTCGAGCAAATTGACCCCAGGACTTAGTCTTTGTTAGCCTAGTACTTATTCTATCGGTCTCTTTTTGCCGAACTGCCAAGTTACAGGGACGCAAACACACCAGCATCGGTTGTCAAGCGATGTTGGGGGAACAAATACAGACACACAAACATATACACACACACACATATATATATATATATATATATATATATATATGTATACATATATATATATATATATATATATATATATATACATATACGACGGGCTTCTTTCAGTTTCCGTCTACCAAATCCACTCACAAGGCTTTGGTCGGCCCGAGGCTATAGTAGAAGACACTTGCCCAAGGTGCCACGCAGTGGAACTGAACCCAGAACCATGTGGTTAGTAGGCAAGCTACTTACCACACAGCCACTCCTGCGCCTATACACGTTAATAAATCGAAAGAAGCACAGTCTAAAAAAAAACACTTAGAACAGTAATGCTTAAAAGTTTGCTGGTTATGGCCAGTCAGTGAGTAGCCATTGGTTTCGCACCTCTAAAGATCTTAGAGGTACAGATGACTCGCCAGATTCATTTGCTGGAGATTATAAGCCTCCGGCCAACGAGTTTGGTGAGTCACTTATATCGCCAATGGTCATTTTCTGACCGGCCATCACCAATAATCTTTACATATTGCATACACGTATCTCCATACACACATATAAGAATAACGCAGTAGTTGAGAAACTGTTTAATGTGTCCTAAAAGAAAGAAGTGAGGACGGGTGGGGTAGTTAAAGTACGAGGCTATCAACTGGGCTCAATATGACTCTTGTGTGGGGGGGGGGGGGGGTCCATATAAAATTTTTAAGGTCCACGCGAGTAAAATAGCAAATTGGGAAGGATCCATAAAAAAAAAACAGCTGAGTTTCTCAAACATTTAACGGGGCTGAACCGGCACAAAGTTAATGAGTAAATAATAAATTAGAATATGTTTATTGTTTATTTATAGCTTCAGCTTAGAGCTGCGGCCATGCTGATGCACCGCCGTGTTGCTACACTGTTATTACAGGGAGCCTCTTACAATATGTGGCACTTGGTGAAGAATGGAGTTTGATTTAGCAACCCTCAGTTGCACCTCCTGCCGCGAGGTAGGTTCATCTGGGACTCTCGACAGGAAGAGGTCCAGCTTTGATTTAAAAACCTCTACATCTACTTTGTGCAGGTTCCTCAGGCTCTCTGGGAGAATATTAAAAAGCTGTGGGCCCCTGAAACCCAAATTGTTGCAGTAACTGGTCCTGAAGCGCGATGGCATTGCTGGGATCTTTGGCACTATGCAGTGTCGTCCCGTTCTGGCATTCAATGCCAAAATTTGGTACAATTCCTTCCAGGATCTTCCAGGATCTTCCAGATGTATATTACTGCATACCTCTCATGCTTTCTCTCCAGGGAGTAGAGTCTTAGCTGTTTCAGCCTTTCCCAGTAGCTGAGCAGTTGCAAAGAGACAATCTTCTTTGTGAATCTTCTCTGGATTGCTTCAAGGTCTGCTGTTAATTTCACACTGGTGGGTGACCACAGCTGTGAGCAGTAATCCAGGCGGCTGAGGACGAATGTCCTCCAGAGGATCATCATGGTTTCCTTATCTTTGGTTCTGAATGTTCTCAGGATCCATCCAGCCAATCGTCTGCACTTTGTTGCCATTCTGGTAATGTGCACTTGGAAAGAGGTATCATCACTCATGTCGATACCCAGGTCTCTCACTGATTTAGGCTCTGGGATTGAAATTCCCTGCGGACCAGTGTACTCTGTAAGTTTCATATTCAGTTTTGGACGTTGGTAGCGCAGAGCTTGGAATTTTTCAGCATTAAACTGCATATTATTGTCCTCAGCCCATCTGTAAACTGAGTCCAACTCCTGCTGCAGGTGTGCAACATCACTGGAGTTCTGTATTTTCTGCAAGACTTTCGTATCGTCTGCATAGCTTGCAAGAGTGGCTATCCGGGCTCTTGAAGGCATATCTGAGAGAGCGACTATAAAAAGCAATGGTCCCAAGACAGTGCCCTGTGGAACACCGCTCATTGTTTGGAAAAAAAAAAAAGGATCTTTGAAGCTAGTTTATGAACATCGAATGAGTAAAGGGGTTACCCATAATACAATAGTAACCTAAGGGGTCCATGGTTAAAAAAAAATATGGTTGAGGACCACTGATCTCGACGTAGAAAAGGGGGGGGGGGTAAAAATGAGGCAAAGTTGTAATAAACGAGGATAGAGGAAAGAGACACGTGGTTGCGATTTTTTCCTTTTTGTCTTCCATACTTTGCTTTTAGCTCTCTCTCTCTCTCTCTCCCTCTCTCTCTTATCTTTCTTTCTATCTATCTCTCATACTTTCTCTTCCCCTCCTACTTCTTCGCTTTTTCTTCTCTCCTCCTGCTACGATTTATGAATGTCTTTCCCCCCCCTCCCCTCATTTCTGTTTCTTTCTTTCTCTCTCTCTCTCTCTCCGTCTCTCTCGTACCCGCTCTTATCTTTGTTTCTATCTGTCTCTCATAGTTCCTCCTCCTCCTTCTCCCACTCTGCATTATGAGTGTCTTCCTCCCCTTCTCTCTCTCAATACCCATGTAAAAACTTCCACGTTTTCAAGTTTGCGCAGAAGGAGAGAGAGAGGAAAGGGAAGAGGAGAAAGGCGGAGAGAAGGGGAGGGAAAAGTAATATGAAAGAACAACAGAGAGATTGAAAATACCCGAGTCAGTCCATGTCGTGTAATATAAACCTCATGTTTTATAAGAAACAGATTAGTAAATACTTTTCAGAGACACTCACGCACACAGATAGATAGAGGGAGGGACAGATAGAGACAGACAAATAGATAGAGACAGATCGATAGAGGGAGAGACAGATCGATAGAGGGAGGGACAGATAGATAGAGACAGACCGATAGAGAGTGAATGAGAGAGAGAGAGAGAGAGAGAGAGAGGGCGTAGGTAGAAAGATAGAGAGCGAAAGGGAAAATTGAAAGACTGAAAGCTATGTGAAAGAAGCTTCATTGACAGGTTGATAGAAAGAGACAGAAAGAGAGAGAGAGGAATGTATAGTTATTTAGTAGTATTTGGGAGTATTAAGAGGTATTAAGAGAGGGAGGGGAAAAGAAAGAGTTATAGATATGCATTGGAGTAAGAGGCATGAGAGTAAAGAGAGCATGAGGGGAAGAAAGAGTGACAGAAAGAGAAAGGCAAATGAATGTGGCGGAGAAGTAGTTGATGTGAGTGAGAGAGGGGGAAAATGAAAGAGAGGGAGTGATAGAACGGATAAAGAGAGGGAGATGGAAGAGGGTGAAAGGCATTCAGGGACGCGATAAGAGAGGCGGTGGTTGATGTGAGGTAAAAATCGAAAGGGGAAGAATATGAGGGAGGGGTAAATGTGAGAGATAGACAGAAAGAATGGGAGAGAGTGAAAGAGAAATAGAGTAAGAGCTCGAAAGAGAGAGATACATGAAAGTGTGTAGATGAGAGAGAGAGAGAGAGTGAATGTCTGAAGGGTGCGGGAAGAGAGAAGGTGGTTGATATGAGATAAAAAGCGAGATAGGGGGGACGAGAGAATGGATATGAGGAAGGGGAGGGAAATGCGAGAGAGAGAAAGAACTAGAGAGGGTGAATAAAAAACAGAGTAAGAGTTGGATAGGAGAAAGAGTGGGTGTGTGAAAGAGTGAGTAATAGAGAAACAAAGAGGTTGAAAGAGAAAGAGAAACACGGAAAGTATGTGTGGGAGAGAGAGAGAGAGAGAGAGAGAGAGAAAGGGTATGAGAGAAGTTTTAGAAAAGAAAAAAACTTTATAGAAAAGAAGAAAGAAAAACTATTGAAAAAGAATCAACAAAAAAGTAGAGCAAAAACATACAAAAGATAATAAAAAAAGTAAAAACTTTCGAAAGGCAAGACGGTCGGTCGGTCGGTGGGACAAGACGGACGGGTCGTGAGTGAAGCGAATTCAAGATCGATCCCTGGTGAGGCTAATTAAAATAGCCAATCGGTCGACGATTTGGACAAGATAAGACAGAGACAAGATAAGAGAAGACCCCTAAAACTTCGACTCCCTCCAAACCGTCCGCCTAACTATGACTTTCCTAGAGAAAGGGGCCAAAGAAAAGGGTCTGTTCAGTGTGATTGCTAACATCTTTGTGTCTTTCATCGGTGGAGGTGTACTGGGATTACCTTTTGCTTTTAAAGAAGTAAGTAGGACGATTATTATGGGACATAACTACACTTTCGGGCCCTACACTTGTTTATGTTGTAACTTTCTGAGATGATCATGTTTTTGTTTTTAATGAAGTTTGTGCAAAAATGTGTTTTCGATGACGTAGTTTACAATCATGGTGAGGAAATTTTCGATAAAAGGAAAAAAAAAGTATGAGTTTGTTTTGCAGGAATTTCAGATCCTTTTTCTCCCCCCTTCCGATCTAAGTTTGTTGTCACCACTTTCTCGAAAGTTTGGCATTTTAAACTTTATTCGATTTTTTTTATTGAGTGCTTTTTTTTAAAGTATCGGCATTATGTAATGTACACTCATGAAAACGTACATCTGTAAAATGTCATTGAAAAATATGTATTTTAAAGAAAGTTACGAGTAAAACAAAGGCGGGAGGTGGGAAAAAAACGATCTTGAAACTTCTTTCTATAATGTTACCATATTTTCGTAATCTACACCCTCAAAAACATATCTTTGCAGAATTTCATTTAAAAACTTGCATTTTCCAGTTAGCTATGAGGGAACAAACTTTTGCGGGGCACTAATCTGTAATTATGCTTATATTTTTGTCTTGTAATTAACTTTGATTCACCGAATCTCTTTTTTTTTTTCTAGCCCTTACTAGAAAAGCTCCTTAAAAGTTTTCTTTGGGAAACTTGAAACCCTCTGATTTTATGTTATTCCTTCGTTTTAATTATTTAAAACTCCTCTGTGTTTTTGTCATCGTGTTCTATGGCTAATCTCGACCGTTCATGTCTTCAGGAAATTATATCAGGAAGAACTTCATATGAACGATCTCATCCCGATTGCTGTTTGTTTTTGTTTTGAAGAACTCCATTATTTGTCGAACAGTCCTCGTACTCCTTAAAGGGGTCATTAAGGAACTTCGATCTTGTCTTTTTTTTTAATTAAAAGATATCCTTTTGTTAATTAGACACGGGAATCAAGTTTACTTAAACTTAGTTGTCTCATTTAATTTACACAAACTATACACCAAGAAGGGACTCTGTAAGATCGCCTATTTTTTAAAACTTTTTAAAGCACCTTTGTCCTTAAAGGGGTCAGTTAGGATCTTGATCCCCTCTATTTTTTAATTAAAAGAGTTCGTTTGTTGTTATTTAGTCACAATTGACTTTAATCAAATGTTTATAACTATGGCTATCCTCGTTTAATCAACGTAGAAATACATCAGGGTAGGGCCCTAAATTAGACTTTAATTATGTTTATTATTAATGTACAAGGATGTCAATTTCAGGGGTAGCAGATCGAAAGACCACGCTGTGAGACACACACACACACACAAGGGCCTTCTTATTGGTGGTGGTGGTGGTTATGTACAGCAAATCTCTTGTGAATGTTTCGTGTCAGGTTTTTGTACGCGTGTGTCTGTATCTATGTGGCGAGTTTGTTTGTTTTTAGCCCTAGGTCAAGGCTACAACGAGCACCTATAATCAGATCTTCCAGCCGTAACCATCCTGCCTTTTTATAATTTATGAAAGATTCTGACAATGTTTTCGTGTCGGGATTTGTGTGTATATATCGTGTATGTCTGGATCAACGTGGGGGTGTCGTTTTTAGCCCTGGGTTAGAGTCCCGGAATAAGGCTACAACTCTGTGATTCATCACATTTAAATCTATGATCATTCCGCCTTTTTTCCTTTTTTTAGCTTTTCAGACTGTGTTTCTAGGATTACATGGCGAAGGTAAAGAACACGCGCACTCGGGGTTTAGGGGTTAGGGTCTTGGATCAGGGTTATGTCGAAAACGGGTGGTATGCGTGTTCTTACCGCCGCGGGGTTACATTATCCAATGTCTAATTTTTTTAAGTTGTAAGGGTGTGGCACCTCGAGCAAGTGTCTTCTCCTCTAGCCCCCCCCCCCCAAGCCAACCAATGCCTTATGAGTGGATCAGGCAGGCGGAAACTGTGTCGAAGCCCATTGTATATAAAGATAAAAGATATATATCTTTTATCGTTTGCTTGTTTCAATCATTAGACTGCGGCCATGCTGGGGCACCGCCTTGAAGAATTTTTAGTCGAATGAATTGACCCCAGTACTTACATTTTTAAAGTCTGGTACTTATTCTATCGTTCTCTTTTGCCGAACTGCCAAGTTACAGGGACGTAAACACGCCAGCACCGGTTTTCAAGCAGAGTAGGGGCACATAGACACAAAGACACATACAGGGACTCATATATATATATATATATATATATATATATATATATATATATATATATATGTACATATATATACAGGGGTTGGACAAAATAATGGAAGCACCTTAAAATTTCAAGCAAATATATTTTAATATGGGGTAGGACCACCTTTGGCAATAATTACAGCTTGAATTCTATGAGGTATGGACTCGTACAAAGCTTGAATTGTTTCCAAAGGAATTTTTGTCCATTCTTCAGCTAAAACAGTCTCCAGTTCTTGTCGAGATGATGGTGGAGGATATCGACTCCTTTCTTGTTTTTCCAAAATCCACCATAAATGTTCAACTTCACTCGAATGTTCCTCGTGCCATTCAGTAATGGCATTTGTGCCATTAGCTTTGTCAATTGGCGCATTATCATCCTGAAAGACTGTGTTTCCCTCCGGAAACAGTTCTGCGACCATAGAATGAATCTGATCAGATAAAATGCTTAAGTAGTCTTGACTATTAATTCTGCCATGAAGGGAAACCATTGGGCAGGTGGATTTCCAAGATACAAACCCGCCCCTGATCATCACAGATCCCCCTCCATGTTTAACAGTTAGAAGAAGGTAGTCTGGGTCAAATTCTTCTTTTGGGTGTCTCCACACATATACTTGGCCTGTATAACTTTCTTCCACTGCTCTAGGGACCAATTCTGTAGGTTTTTACTCCACTCTAAATGCTTTGCAACGTTTGTTTTTGAAAGTAGTGGTTTTCTGATTTCAGCTGTCCCATGAAATCTGGTTTTGTGCAGCTCCTGGCAAACAGTTTTTGTGGAAACTGGGTTCTCGAGGTGGTCATTAAGCTTTGCTGTACTTTTGTGATTCTTTCTAACAATTCACGTAAGTGAATATACGACAGGCTTCTTTCAGTTTCCGTCTACCAAATCCACTCACAAGGCTACAATAGAAGATACTTGCCCAAGGTGCCACGCAGTGGGACTGAACCCAGAACCATGTGGTTGGTAAGCAAGCTACTTACCACACAGCCACTCCTGCGCCTATATATATATATATATATATATATATATATATATATATATATATATATATATATATATATACACACACACATATATACACTCACACACAAACATATGTGTGTATATACATACATACATATATATATATATATATATATATATATATATATATGCATAGATATACATGCACACGTGCATAAGACATTAATGATGTCCATAAATTGTTTATGGGCGATTTAAAGATCTGAACTTGAAGCGTATCAATAGAACTCCTACTAATTTCCCTCTGTTGATTGGGAAAATAAATGTTAGCCTTAATTGATTTTTATGATTGATTTTTGATTGAGTTTAAACCTGAACCTCATCAGAGGTATCAACATCATTTTCATCAATTCCAGAGAAACAAGCTGCCAATCTGTCAATACACTTAACGTTTACAGTAACTACAGAGAATTGGGGACACTAATTTGCATGTGAAGGCGCATGGCTCAGTGGTTTGAGCATCGAGCTTACGATCGTGAGGTTGCGAGTTCAAATCCCGGACCGGGCTGCGTGTTATGTTCTTGAGCAAGACACTTCATTTCACGTTGCTCCAGGTCACTCAACTGTAGAAATGAGTTGCGACGTCAAAGGTGCCAAGCTGTATCGGCCCCTTTGCCTTTCCCTTGGACAACACTGGTGGCGTGGAGAGGGAGGCCGGTATGCATGGGCGACTGCTGGTCTTCCATAAAACAACCTTGCCCGGACTTGTGCCTCGGAGGGTAACTTTCTAGGTGCAATCCCATGGTCAGTCATGACCGAAAGGGTCTCAAATTTGCATGTTGTAAGTGTTAACGCTGTATTTGATATTAGGGGTCCCATCAATGGGGATCTGAATGCACACACTACCAAGGGATAGTATATGTAACCTATATGGAGGAGACCCCTTTCAGTCACGAATGACCATGGGATTGCACCTAGAAAGTTCCCCTCCGAGGCACAAGTCTGGGAAAGGTTGTTTATGGAAGACCAATGAGGAACCCATTGACTTTATTTGCTAAGTCACCTGCAGCTTCTGACACCAACCGTCTTGCAGAAGTGACGAAACAGAAAGAGAGAGAGAGGAGAAGCTTTGTTTGAGGTTTACCTGTAAGTTGGGGGTGGGGTGAGGGGTTTGGTGTGTGTATAAACGAAGTTGTACAGTGGGGGGTTGGACCTGGCAAGTGGACAGGTCAAGTTCACGGAGAGTGCAAGAAAAGAGGGGGAGGGGGAACTCTGTGAATGGTGGGCAAGGGTGGAGGAAGGGGGTGTTAGGAAGGTGAGTTGTGGGGGCAGCGATTTGTCAGGGACTACACACACACACACACACACTCACACATCTATACATTTATTCAGTACCTCATGAAAATAAAACATTGAGGTACTGGATTGTAACACTGAATAAGTAGACTGTAATATAGAAATAGGTGTATATATATATATACATACATATATATATATATATAATTAAGAAAGAGAGAAGCAAATTTCAGAGGTTGGTGTATATATCCATTGAATCCATTTTAAATTGTTGAAATTCTCCACAATATACAAAGATGTATTCACATGCATGAGACATGATAAAAAATTCATAAGAATTTATAAATATATATAAACATAGGAAGATTTATAAATCAGGTGTAGGAGTGGCTGTGTGGTAAATAGCATGCTTACAGTCCACATGGTTCCGGGTTCAGTCCCACTGCATGGCACCTTGGGCAAGTGTCTTTTACTGTATCCTGGGACTGACCAAAGCCTTATGAGTGGATTTGGTAGACAGAAACTGAAAGAAGCCCATCATATATATATATGTATATATATATATGTGTTTGTGTTTGTCCCCCCACCATCGCTTGACAACCGATGGTGGTGTGTTTATGTCCCCGTAACTTAGCAGTTCGGCAAGGGTTAGGGTTGAATCCTATAATTAATCTATATTTGTGTGTGTGTGTGTGTAATATATATTGATTCTATGCCAAGTTTGCCAGTGTTTACATCATGCTGTGTTACTAAGGTGTTTATATGTTTGGTTGTTACTGTGTCATTAGTATATCTATTTATGTGTAATCTGTACATGCTTGTGTGTCTATGTGAATGTATGTGTGTGTAGGTATGTGTGCATTTATGTCTATATGCTTGTATGTCAGTAATGTATGTGTGTATGTATGAGTGTATTTATGTGTCTATATGCTTGTATGTCTATGCATGTATGTACTTATGTGGAGGCACAATGGACCAGTGGTTAGGGCATCAGACTCGCAGTCATGGGATCACGGTTTCAATTCCCAGACTGAGCGTTGTGAGTGTTTATTGAGCGTAAACACCTAAAGTTCTACGAGGCTCTGGTAGGGGGGGGGCGAACCCTGCTGTACTCTTTCACCACAACTTCCTTTCACTCTTCCTTCCTGTTCCTGTTGTACCTGTAATTCAAAGGGGCCAGCCTTGTTTTTTTTTCTTGGGACAAATTCTTTGTTGACCAGTGTCGTTCTTATCGTAGTTTATAAACCCAAGCATAAAAACGTTACTCACCTTTGAAGATTTAGAGACAGACGCCCCACTCCTTTCCCTAAACACACACATATATTAATGATGTACACAAATACATGAAAGGTAATCATAAAACTGAAATAAAGTAAACTCATGGAGACAAATACATTAATATTACAAATTGAAAACAAAATAATAAAAACATAAAAATCAATGAGGAGACAAAAGAAATAGATGATACATGTTAATCTTATTAGGTATTTCTGTTTATTTAGAAACACACACTGAAGAGGTCATTTCACAGATGATAAACTATAAATTTCACAGGGTACAACCTTAAAGTTGACTCCTCCACTAAACGCAGGAAATTTCTGTCTCACTATTGGCTATAAACACAGTTTTCTCGATTTTTAACTTCTGTAACTTTTCCTCCAATTTTTATCTCCACAACATCATACCTTCATAATAATTAGACTGGAAAACTCTATTATTATAGCTGATTTGCAGAGTTTTTACTGTCTTTTAAAAAAAATGCATATTTTGTGAACGCAAAAAACCCCAGATCTGTCGACTAACTTTACACTTTTTACAAACACTGTACAATGTAATTTGAATGATAACTGTGTGGTATGTCTAGCATGCCAACTGACTACTTTTCCCAGAGAAAATTCTGGAGAAAGGGATGAGCACTGTGGGAAAGCCTGTCAATAAATGATTCTCTCCCACTGATGTTCCCAGCTTGTTGCCAGCCATTGTTGCTCTCTGGCATGTTCATTTCTCAAGACACTGTTTGTTATTCAAGGCATTTTATAATTCAAAAATTGTTTGTAAATTGATTTGTTCACAGTGAGGGGAGAGTTTGTATACTGAGGTTCCACTGTATGTATGTGCCTGTCTCTGTCTGTTTGTGTCTGTCTGTCTGTCTGTCTCTGTCTAAGAGGATAAGTGTCTCCAAGAAGCACTTGTCCTCTCCTTAACGCTATCTTCAGATACGCTCAATCTGACAAAGGTGTTTATGGTTTACACACACACACACACACACACACACACACATACACAGGTGATTCATAAGCACTTGACCTGATGGATAATTATAGTTAAGTGAATTTCTATTCACAAAATAAAAAACAACAACAACACACACACACACACACACACATTAATGAACATTTTTATAAAGCATAAATACAAGAAAACTAGTGAATATCAACTGATAAAAGGATTCACTTAACCTTGAAATAAAATATTTTAACAATGTTTGTGTTTTGATGCCGACTGCAAGGCCAGCATCAATAGAATTTTATAATCCGCATCTGCCTGTCTACATGCTTGGGTTTGGTGGGAGTTTACTCATGTGACCGAGTAAGACCACTTCCTAAAATTAGTAAGGGGCTCATAAGGCTGAATTTACAGATCTTGTGGGGTGTATATTCATCCCTCCTGGAGAGGAATCCCAGCTCATCACAGGATTACTCAATTTTGTCATCTGAGTGGACTGGAGCAAGGTGAAGACGATGGTTTGTGTATGTGTTGCCATAGAAGCAGCGTTGCACCTAGCAGGCATAGGTACAGGAGCAGCTGTGTGGTAAGAAGCTTGCTACCCGATCACATGGTTCCGGGTTCAATCCCATCACATGGCACCTAGCCTCGGGCCGACCAAAGCTTTGTGAGTTATTTGGTAGACGGAAACTGAAAGAAGCTCATCACACACACACACACAAAAGGTGTCTTAAAAATTGATACCCACTTTAACAGCTGATGACTCAGTTTTTCTTTCTTTTCAGATTTAAGCCATTAAAAAGAATTAAGTGATCCAGGCTAAACTTCAAAGGAAATTTGTCCTAAAATGCTACTGGGGGGTTTGAAAATACAATCAAAGGGCAAAGACTGTTTAGGGGGTAGTTCCAAACAGATTCCCCTACGTGCTTTGCCATCACATGAATTAGGATTTGAAGCAGTTGGAATTGTTTAGAATGGCCATAGGAAATGTTATGGAACATCATGGACATCAATGATCCCCATAAAATAAGAAAGGGTATGAGAATCAAATCCATCCATAAGGTTTTGGCTGACCGAAAGTTATAGTAGAAAACATTTGGCCAAGGTGCCATGCTGTGTAAATGAACCCAGAACCTTGTGGTTGGGAGGCAGGCTTGCTACCCATGTGCTTGTATTATGTAACAGTCTTATTTGACACCAGTCACAGCTGTCGGAAGATGTTGTTGCTCAGGAACTAATGGAATTAATAAAATACAATGTGTGTATTTATATAGGTATTTATATGTGAATATAAAGCTGTGTGTGTGTATGGAGGAGTATGTATGTATGTGTATACGTGTGTGGGTGTCTATATAATCAGGTGTATGTGTATATCTGTGTGTATGTGACCATCTGTATGCATGTATGTATAAGTACACACACACACACACACGCGCGCGCACATCTGTGTGTATATATGTGTGAATGTATATGTATACACATACTCAAAGGTTTAAATACACAAAACAAAAAATCATTAGTTTCATTTGTGTGTTACACCTCATCATCATCATCATCATCATCATGTCTTTTTTCCCATGCTAGCATGGGTTGGACGGGATTTGATTGATGTCTGGAGAGCAAGCAGCTGCAGGCTTTTAATATTCATGCCAGTTATTTATTATGTATACTCACTATATATACATACACACTATACAAACATTTACACATACCTATATACTTACATACATACATACAGGCATATTGTGTGTGTGTGTATATATAAATATGTGTGTGTGTGTGTATATATATATATATATATATATATACACACACACACACACTCTGTTCCAAATAATTACATGTTCACTGTCCATAGCTTTGGCCAAAATGTTACACACTTATCGATTTCCATATTATTATTCTTTTATATGTATCAGACCTAAGGCTGTGACCACACTGGGGCACCATCAGTGAATCTTTTATCCAGTGCTCCAGCATGGCTGCAGCCCGATGACTTAAGCAAGTGAAAGACTGACCTGAGAAATTTCTCTGTTGTTAAATTGGTGTTTTCGTGTAGAATTGTGTTTGAACATTTGAATTGAAATACAAAGCATATCGACCCCTTAAGCATTTAAATCGGTCACGTCCAGCCTCTCACAGATATTTTTATGTCCCAAACTGGCCAGATCCAGCCTTTCACACAATACGATTCTAAAAGTAGATAATTCCGTCATTGAAATCTCAAAGCTATGAGAAAACAGTGTGAATAAATAAGCATTACATTTGAGTCGGCTCAAATATTCTCCGTTTTCTTTCCAAGCTCACCAGATCTGGCTTCTCATACCTATCCAACAATGTCATTCTAACGATAAATAGTCACATCATTGAGATCTCAAAGTTATGAGATAATGAAAGATTAAATGAAAGCGATGTGAATAAATGAAGATTAGGTTTGAGAGATTAACCTCAATGGTGAAGAGTTAATTCGTTAGTATTTAACCTTTTCATTACAGGTCACGCAGCCTTCTCACATTTTGTGTCAAGCTGAATCTTCCCGGGAACTACATTAAGGGTACACGTGTCTGTGGAGTACTCAGCCACTTGCACGTTAATTTCACTAGCAAGCTGTTTTGTTGATTGGAGCAACAGCAACTCTTGTTGCCGTAACCAATGGATTACCAGTAAAAAAGTGTGTGTGTGTGTGTGGATATATGTATATATGTGTTTGGGATGTGTGTGTGGGTGTTTTCATGTATGCATGGGTGTGTGGGTGTGTGGCTGGTATATCCACACCCATCTACAAACAGTTAAAACAAAATTTAACTAATTGAGATACAAATCTCTGCTATCGTTTACCATTTAATGAGTTGATTAATTTAATTACCAATTCTGCTCTGTTCATTAAGGTATTTAACGAGCTTCTTTTAATTGATAACTCTACCCTCTTTGATGAATTTAATGAATTTGTGACTTTAATTACTACTCTGATTGTTAAGTTATATTTTGCCGCCCTCTACTCGCTGTGGCCATGCTGGGGCACCTCCTTCAACTTTTAGTCAAATAAATTGAGCCTAATACTTATTTTATCAGTCGTTTTCGCCAAACCACTAAGTTATGGATGTAAACACACCAACACCAGTTGTCATATGATGATGGGGGGAGACAAACACAGACTCAGAGCCCCCCCCCCCCTTACACATATACATAACATAACAAAACTGGAAAGTGAACACTTTCTGGTATGTTTTATTCTCCATTACACATGTTTCATTTACCAATAGGAGTTACAAAGATTTACATGTCGGATGAACATGTAAGGAAAACTATTTACAGAGTTTTCAATCAACATGCAGCAGCTACTGTAGCGAAATATTGATTGTTATAATGGAATAAGCAGATGATCTTGTAGGGGAAACAGCTGGGATTTACCCTAATTTATAGATAATGATATACACACACACATACACATATATACAAGGGGGGGGGGCACCTGAAAAGTTCCTGGCTGTAAGGGTAACATGAAAGGCCTGGTTGGAGAGGCCCAACCTTCTGAGTTCTTTTACAGGGCTTTGAAAAAGCTGAAGGACCCCTGCAATAAGTGTGTGAACCTGAGAGGGGGGACATGTTTAATAAGATCATAATTAACAGATCCTCGTTTATTTTATTTTACCCATAGCTAAGAACTTTTCAGCACCCCCTTGTGTATGTATATATATATATATATATATATATATATATATATATATATATACAACCCTTTTGATACCAACCCAGCTGAAACCACCTCTGGCTCTGTAGTACAAATGACTTGTTTTCATAAGTTCTGAATTAAAATCTTCCCCCAAACCTTAACCACAATTTAAGTTCCTAACATTGGCTTAATGATAACGAAGTTATTTTACTAAATTCTTTGTTATATTTAAAATTAATTATTAAAGTAATTAATGAACTTATTACTTTAATTGGAAAGTTTACTCCATCTCATTGATAAGGTATTTAACGAACCAATTGAAATTGCTAATTAAAGTAATAATGAACTTATTATTTTAATCGGTTAGTGTACTCCTCTGTCCAGTCATTAAAATATCTAACAAGCTTCTTATCTTAATTACTCTATTTGTGAATCATTATATATTTTCCTAACGACATGATCTGCTCTTCTCATTAACTCTCCAGGCTGGTGTGATTGAAGGGTCCATTATAATGACAGTGGTTGGAATCATAAGGTAAGAAGATGGTGTCTTTATATTTTGTGGGGTGTTGGGAAAGGGTCAGGGAATACATGTGCT
The DNA here is from genome assembly GCF_046866305.1 of Octopus bimaculoides. NCBI lineage: Eukaryota > Metazoa > Mollusca > Cephalopoda > Octopoda > Octopodidae > Octopus > Octopus bimaculoides. The sequence continues at coordinate 18,296,381 of NC_142957.1, forward strand.
CCTTCTTTTTTTTTACCCCCTCATCCCACCACCCATTCTTTATAAATATTGTTGTTGTTGTTGTTGTTGTTATTGTTTAATACTTTCCACCCCACCCCTGTCCTCCACAATCAACACTCATCGCATGGACCTATAAGGAGAGGCATGATGCGCCGCTATGGAATTTCAATTAAATCAATTAAAATTTTGCATTGACTTTACTGTTTGGTTTTCCTGCAAAGTATGTCCCCGAGTATCTTTATTTTATTATTTTTTTATCTTCTTCCATGTGGCTGTGTGGTTAAGAAGCTCACTTTTCAACCATGTGGTTCTGGGTTCAGTCCCACCGCGTGGCTCCTTGGGCAAGTGTCTTCTACTATGGCCTCGAGCTGACCAAAGCCTTGTGAGTGGACTTGGTAGACAGAAACTGAAAGAAGCCCATCGTCTCTGTATGTGTGTGTGTGTGTATATATATATCTTCATCATCATCATCATCGTTTAACTTCCGCTTTCCATGCTGGCATGGGTTGGATGGTTTGACTGAGGACTGGTGAAACCGGATGGCAACACCAGGCTCCAATCTGGTCTGGCAGAGTTTCTACAGCTGGATGCCCTTCCTAATGCCAACCACTCCGAGAGTGTAGTGGGTACTTTTACATACCACCAACACGAGGGCCTGTCAGGTGGTACTGGCAACGCCCTCGCTCGAATGTTGTTTTCCACGTACTACCGGCACAAGTGCCAGTAAGGCGATGCTGGTAACGATCACGCTCGAATGGTGCTTTTTACGTGCCACCGGCATGGGGATCCAATCAGCGGCCCTGGCAATGATCACGCTCAGATGGTGCTCTTAGCGCTCCACTAGCACGAATGCCAGTCATGCGGTGCTGTCATCGAATTTGATTTCGATTTCACTTGCCTCAACAGGTCTTCACAAGCAGAGTTTAGTGTCCAATGAAGGAAAGGTACGCTTCTCTCTGTCTTTCTCCTTTTTCTTTCTCTCACTGTCTCTATTTTTATATCTGCATTCCTCTCTCTCTCTCTCTCTCTCTCTACTCCCCTCTCCCTTGTGTTACATCACTCTTCATTCTCATTCCTCCGTCCCTTCTATCTGTCTGTTTGTCTCTCGTCCAACCATCGTCTGTTTCTTTTTCTTTCTCCATTGCAGCATCTACGCCATGCTTCTCATCATCAAATGTAAATACCGACTCTTGGAGCAGCGAAGCCATTTCGTGAAGGCGTACAAGCTGAAGGGTGCCGCACGGGCCTGGAACAAGAGTCAGAACCGGCTGCGAAAGATGGCGGTGAATGAAGAGGACACAGAGAATCTCCTAAAGTACCAGGCGAAACCTCACTCCGACGAAGAGAGTGACCCCATCACGGAAAAGGTAAAAAAGCCCCTGCATCCTCTTCTTGTTGAAAGTTACCGTGTCCAGCGCCCCGCTGCCACTACAGATGTCGCCACTTCTGCTGCCACCATCACCACAGCCACTAGAACTACTACCACCACCACCACCACCACCACCACTCCTCCTCCCCCTCCCACTACTACTTTTCCTACTACTTCTGTAACTACTACTGCTACTACTGCTGCTGCTGCTGCTACTGCTACTTCTTTCTCGAGACACGGTGGACAGAACTCGTTGTTTACGTTTGACGACGACGACGACGACGATGACAATGACGTCGACTGGAACGAGGAAAAGATGATACTGAGGAGGATGAAGATGATGAAGATGATGGAAGACGAGGAAGAGGATGATGAGCCAGGCGAGAGAAGCCCAGGTGCGCCAGGTGTGAAGAAAGACGGCAAGGTACTTTCATTATTCTCTCTCTCTCTCTCTCTTTCTTTTGCTTTGTCACTTCTGGAATGATCCATTCATTGAGAAACATCTCCTGCATCATCCTCCTCTTCTTACTGCATCAACCTCTTCCATCCGATTTTACTAACATGGCTGCTGCTACTACTGCAACTACTACTACTACTACTACTACTACAACTACTACTATTATTACCACTGCTGCTACTACTACTTCTGCTGCTGCTACTGCTGCTTCCATTTCCCTTCCGTCCCCCCTTTTTTTCTACCCCCTTTTAATGCATGGGTTTTAAGCTGCCTGGTAAAGTCACTTCTCCCTCGGATGAAAAAAGGGAAACATGGCCAAATAATAATAATAATAATAATAATAATCCTTCCTATTAAAGGCACAATGCTTGAAATTGTGGGGGAGGGGGGCTTAAGTCGATTATATCAACACCAGTATACAACTGGTACTTATTTTATCCACTGTAAAGCGATGAAAAGCAAAGTCGACCTTGGTGGGATTTGAACTCAGAACACGAAGAGGGATGAAATGCTGTTAAACCCTTTCCCGCTTTTGCTAACGATTCTGCCAGCTCGCTGCCTTCAATAATAATAATAATAATGATAATGATGATAATAATGATAATAATGATAATGATGATGATGATGATGATGATGATTTCAAATTTTTACCACAAGGGCAGCTTGGGGGAGGGTATTAAGTTGATTACATCGACCCCAGTGGGTAACTGGTACTTAATTAATCGACCCCCAAAAGGATGAAAGGTAAAGTCGAGACCCTGGTGAAATTTGAACTAAGAATGTAGTGGCAGAGGAAATACCACTAAGCGATTTGCCCGGCCTGCTAACGATTCTGCCAGCTCACAGCTTTCAATAATAATAATAATAATAATAATAATAATAATAATAATAATAATTTATTTTTTTATATATTGCAATATCTATAATCTTTGTTTTTTTTTTTTGTTTTTTTTTTATCTACCACATCTGGTCTCTGAACATCGATTAGGGAGTCACACTGGATTGTAAAATCCCACAGTATCTTATATTCCTCGTTCTCGGTGATTACTTGTGGTTCCATGTCTGTACCATTTCCATGCTCTGTTCAGGCCATACTTTCAACAAACTTACCCAGGTTATCGTGCCCCCTTTTGTAGTGCTTCTGGGCCAGCTTCTTCACCACTCACAGTTTGTGAGATTCTTTCATTTCTGCTGCCACACATCCTACAAAACAGTGATTTCCTACTCTTCTTATCCATTTGGAACTCGTTGTAATTACTTTTCAGAGCTTCTTCCTCAATGCTGCATATCAATGCCTCATTGAATCCTTTCCGATCACTTTTTCTCTCCGAGTGATCTCCAAGTGCTGGTTTCGTCTTTTCCTTCCATTTCTCTCAGGCATTCCCCATACAACGGTTTCCTTTCCCACTTCTTTACTCTTTCTTCTTCTTCTTGTTGATGACACAGGTCTTGCGTCCTATGATGCCTCTTCCTCCCTTCTTCCTGGGCACACACAGTCTGTCAGCATTGCGTTTGGGGTGTAATTCCTTGTTAATTGTGTCATCACTTCTCTGGTTTTCCTGTCCATTTCCTCAAGCTCATTCTTTGTCCACCTAACAACACCTGCACCAAATCGCATTAAGGACACAGCCCATGTGTTCATTGCCCTGATCTTGTTTTTTCCATTGAGCCTACTTCATGTAATTAATTTGGTCTTTTGCCCATCGCTCCATTCTGAGTTCAAATTTCAGCAAGGTCGACTTTACCTGTCATCCTTTCTTGCTCGATAAAATAAGTACCAGTTACGTGCTGGGGTTGATGTAATCGACTCATTCCCTTCCCCCAAATTGCTGTCCTTGTGGCAAATTTGAAACCATTATTATTATTATTATTATTATTATTATAGAGGCAGTGAGTTAGCAGACTCGTTAGCATATCAGGCGAAATGCTTCGCGTTATTTCGTCTGCCATACGTTCTGAGTTCAAATTCCGCCGAGGTCGACTTTGCCTTTCATCCTTTCGGGGTCGATTAAATAAGTACCAGTTACGCACTGGGGTCGATGTAATCGACTTAATCTGTTTGTCTGTCCTTGTTTGTCCCTTCTGTGTGTAACCCCATGTGGGTAAATGACCCCCTAAGAGACCAAGGGTTCAAGAAAAAAGAAATTTTTTTAATTATTGCTTGATTATGAATAATTTCATGTATACCTGTGTATGCGTCTGAAAGGAGTAACTCAACTTACCTGCAAATTCCTTAACGAGCAAGCTGCAAAAAGGTGATGTTTCTATGTCCAAGTCTGTTACTAACTGCATTTAATTTAATTACTGACATATTTCTTTTCAGCGTGGAAAACGTTTATAAACCATTTAAAAACACACAAAAACCGTCAGATTCACTTCAACATTTAAATTTAATTTGTCAAAATATTTTCGTCGCTTTGACACTGCAACCTGTTCCATGCTGCACGGAATGTTGCCAGTGAACAGGCTGCAGTCTCAAAGCTGTCCTTATCTATACACATACCCCATAAAACCTCAAATGGAATATTGCCTGAAGATGTGACAATGTTAGATATATATATATCTTACCACTGCACAATTTTATATAATGTTGCATGTTATTGCATACCAAACTGTATGTTGCAATGTGTTAATAAATTTGCTACAGAAATGTGTGTAGAATACCTCAATTATCTTTTCAGTTCATGTTTAATCAAATTCATTCCCACTGCATTGTGTGAAAGTGCATTTATAAGCATGTAAGCATCTTGAGAATCTTTCAGAAATCCTATTAATGATCTCCTCATTGGGCCGCAGTGGAGGCCAAGGGTTCCTCGGAGCAGAGTTTGCATCTCCTGGAAAGGATGTCATATGGTTGCGCATGCCTTACTCTGGACCTAATTATATCATATTTAATTTTATCTTCTTTAAGATAAAATTAGCCAAAGATGTTGAATACTTCTTGTTGATTCTCTTGAGGCTGGTGATTCCATTCACCGATTCTTGAAGAAATCAGCTTCTGCCCCAATGTAACAATGTACAGTCCTCCTCTTATGTGTACCGTACATAATATTTCAATTTCTTTTACTTGTTTTAGTCAGACTGTGGCCACGCACACTGCCTTGGAGAAATTTAGTCGACCAAATTGATTTCAGGACTTTTTTTTTTTTACAGCCTGGTGCTTATTCTATCAATCTCTTTTACTGCCCTGACCACTGGGCCATTGCGCCTCCACAACGTTACCTAATAGTAAAGTTTATTTGCCAACAGAATGTGGCAGTCCTATAAAAAGATGATCTTACTGTGGTTTGGCCCCAGGATGCACCTCATTTCTTGTTTTGGCATCATCCATGATTTTAATATTGCTTCTTTCTTGATGATCTTGTTTATTTCATCTTGTTTTTTTTTTTTGTTTTTTTGTTCTTCTTCTCCCCCTCCTCCTCCCCCTCCTCCTCCCCCTCCTCTAATCCCCCCTTTTTTTGTGTGTCATACTCTTTTGTCCTCAATGACTCGTCTCCCCCACACCCTCTCCCGCCAATAAACCACTTTACTATCGTTAATATTATAATCTATTTTGCTGTCTTTGACCAGATGCAGGATTTAACCTATGGTGATCTGGGTGAGTTTTTTTTCCCCCTGTTTGGTCTATACAGATGTCCTTGTATTTATGTATGTCTATGTATGAATGTATGTACGTATGTATGCATGTATGCATCTGTCTGTCTGCCTGCCTGTCAGTATCTATCTATCTATATATATATATACACACACATACACATGTGCACACATTGTGTACATATACACATTTGTGTGTGTATAGATATAGATATATATATATATATTTGAAGTTAAGCTATAACCTATTGAATTTTTGTTGCTTAACTTAAAATTTTATTCACCAAATCTCTTGATTTTGTTTTTGGTTTTTATCCTACCAAATTCTGGTGCCTCAAACATTTTAAGTACCACATTTAATCTTTTGATTAAATCTATATTATATATATATATATATATATCATCATCATCATCATCATATATATATATATATATATATATATATAGATATACACATGCACCACACACACATCCATTTATACATATATGTACATATACACACATCCTTATAAACATACATGTATACAAGTGTGTGTGAGTGTTAGTGTGTGTGTGTGAGTGTGTTGGGTCATCCCATAAATAACGTGGTGTTTTCAATTGCATGAAATAAAAGTCGGAGGGGGACAGGACAGACTACCTGCATCAACTTGCTATAACAGCAGGTAGTAATTTTACCTTGTCCTTATTCTTAGTACAAGCTTTGAAGAGTGCAGTTCGATTTTAACAGTTGTATTTTCAAAGCTGTAATGGAAGTGACAAAGGAGTATATTCGGCATATTTTGCTTTATGAGTTCAATAAAGGCGACAACACAATGGAAAGTGCAGTACATGGGGGTTCAGGCAAGTGTAAGCCAGGGTCATTGAAATATAGAATACAATAATAATAAAGGTAATAGAAATTAATGAAACAGTTTTTCAGAAAAAGGAAAGGAAGTTTTGTAACTTGTAAATAATTTTGGTATGAAAAAATGGAAGTGAGCATTCAGTATTGGGATCTGATTTAAAAGTATTTGACTTACCATTTGAAGCAGGTAAATCTTGGCTGATTCACACCATCTTGGTTGGCGTTTGTCAGATGATGTCAGCGATTAAGGAGGAGGTGACATTCGCTTCATTAATTTTATGTTGAGATAAGAACTTTGGGACTGGAATGAAAGAATGATGGTTGTTGTTGCTGTTTGTTCCTTCCCGAGCCATGCCTGGCTCATAAGGCCCAGTTTCCCGGCTTCATTGGCGTATAGGTTCCCCACCTGGACGGGACGCCGGTCCGTCGCAGGTGAGCGGGGGTAGATGCAGGAGGGATGAGTGAGAGAAAGTTGTGGTGAAAGAGTTAGCAGCAATTCGCCATTATCCTCTGCTGGAGCCACGTGGAACTTAGGTGTTTCGCTCATCAACACACACACATTGCCTGTTCTGAGATTTGAACCCATAATCCCTCTTGACCGTGAGTCTGCCGCTCTACCACTAGGCCATGTGCCTCCACGGAATGATTGCATTACAGAATTAATTCTAATTCATCGTTTAACCTCGATCAAACACCACCAGGGCATATAGTCATTATAGATAATATTATAGTCATCAGTTCTGGGCCGCAGATCCAATTAGCTCTTTGCAGGAGCTTGCCTAAAAGTCTGCATGGTGAGTGGCTTTGAAGCTGTCTTCGTTAGTAACCTAGAAAATAAAAGATCGTTGAGATAGAGAAAAAGAAATAATGACAAAATGAAATAGAAGTTTTTAAAGACAAAGTTATGTAAATACTAACAATATTTATAGGACATTGATTTGTAAAACGCTTTAGTATATCTCACTGTGTTATAACAATAACTACATACTTTCAACGAAGACCTATCACTATTGTTTTTCCTCTTTGTTACTATTTCTTTTTTCTCTTTCTTTACGATCTTTTATTTCCTAGCTTATTAATGATAAATGTTTTTTTTGGCGGAGACGGACTATATGTAATCTGAACCTCCCCCCCCCCCCCTTATTTATTTATTTTTTTAACGGAATCCCATGTTTTAGGCTATGGAGATTCCGATTCTGAAAAAAAATTGTTTGAAAAATTTCAATTCCCCCCCTCCACCAAGCAGGCTATTTACATGCTAGAAATAACAGCCAAATCTCACAAAACTAGTGTTAGGGTTAGGTTTAGGGTTAGGGTTAGGGTCAGGATTAGGGTTAGGGTTAGGGTTTGAGTTAGGGTTAGGTTTACCCTGTGGATCTATATAAAAACCGGGGGGGGGGGGGGGGGAATCGAAATTTTGAAATTGAGATTTTGGAAAAATTTTTTTCAGAATCGGAATATCCATAGCCTAAAACGTGGGATTCAGTAAAAAAAAATAATAATAATAAGGGGGGAAAGGTTCAGATTACATATAGTCCATCTGGACCTTTTTTTTGTTTTCGTTTTCTTGTTCCAAAACTATCTACTCGTTACCTTTGAATATCTTACTAAATTTCTCTTTTCTTCTAAGAAAACCCGTCTTATTAATTTCTATTGATTCTATTCTTATTGTGTTCCATACTTTTTTTTTTTTTTAATTTTTGCTTTAAATATTTACTTCTTTTAAAACTTCTAATCTTTAATTTAATATTGTTCTTATTTCTCTTGTTGGTATTACCGTTAAGTTTAAAGTTTTTAGGAGGTTAGCTTTGAAAGTTGCATTCGCTCGCGATCGGTAAAAATATGCTTATTTTGGTAGTTTTGACTTTTGGAGTCCCTCTTAGCGTGTATAGTAATGCCCTTATATAAATAAAAATATATTTATGGGGAAAAAATGATGGGTTTTTTTTCCCTTATGAGGTTTTTTTTCAACGCTAACTACTTGATAAATTCTTATAAAGTTTTTATCCTAATATTGTATGTATATATATATATATATATATATATATAGAGAGAGAGAGAGAGAGAGAGAGAGAGAGAGAGAGAGAGATACATATATATATATATATATAAATAGACATATATATATGTGTGTGTGTGTGTGTAGATAAAGATATGCATACATATATAGAAAATGGACGTTAAACAATGATGATGATTGTGATAATGAAACACTGGGGTCATTGTAATCAACTAGTCCCCTCCCACAAAATTTCAGGCTTTGTGCCTTAATTAGAAAGGATTATTATTATGTAATTTTTTTTTTTTTTTTTTCAACTTTCCAGGATATTTTGCGATGGGGTGGTTTGGCAGACTGGTGGTTGATATTGTACTGCTGGTGTCACAAATCGGTGAGTAACACACACAATTTCCAATCTCTTGATATCCTCCTTGTCACATGCATACAGGGTTGGCCAAAAGTCACCCGACAGTAAATCAAAACCTTTAATTCTAAAATGTATAAGTACCAGTTACATATTGAAGGCGATGTAATTGACTTAATCCCTTGGTCTATTCTTGTTTGTCCCTTCTATGCTTAGTCCCCTGTGGACAATAAGGAAATATATATATATATATATATATGAATATGTATATGTGCTTATAATATACATATACATACATTTATATGTATATATATGGGAGAATTTACGAAAAAAACAACAACAGACAAGGACAGGTGGTGTAGACAACAAAAGGATGTATTAGTTTGACGCTCGGGAATACAGAAAGTCTTTAACGTTTCGAGCTACGCTCTTCAACAGAAAGAATAAGGAGAAAACAATGAGAAAAACACGGAGAAAAAAATATTGAATGTTTTGGTCAACGATTAATTATGTATATGTATATATATGTGTGTGTGTGCGTAATTGTTATCATTAATTCATATTTCTCCGTGCTTATCTGTTTGTGTGTATATATATGTAAATGTATATAAATATATGTAGCTATATATGAGAATATATATATATATATATATATACATACATATGTATATATGTATGTATGTATGTATGTATGTATGTATATGTATGTATATATGTATGTATATATGTATATATATATATGATATGTATGTATAATGTATTTCTTTTCTTCAGGTTTCTGCTGCGCCTATCTAATATTTATCTGTGAGAACCTGTCTGACAACATCAAAGGGTTGTCGATGTAAGTAGAGACTTTTCTATCATCTTGGTTACACACACACACACACACACACACACACACACACACACACGGCTACACACATATTCAAAATGTATATACATGCATACAGGGTCATCCCATAATTCATGCGGTTTTTTTTTTTCCAATTGCACAAACGAAAAGTCGGAGGAGGACGGGATGCGCTACCTGCATCAAATTACTATAAAAGTAGGTAGGAATTTTACCTTGCGCTTATTCTTAGTGCAAGTTTTGAAGAGTGCAGTTTGAGCAGTTTGAGTGGCTTAAATCAGCGCTAGAAGAAAACCGATTATCTTTAGTTTCAAGACAAAAGGTGTTCTTCCATCAGAATAATGCTTGACCACATACAGCAAGGATGGCATTCCAAAGGCTGGAGCAGTCTGAATGGGAAACAATGCCTCAACCGATATATTCACTGGACATTCCCCTATCTGATTATCATTTCTTCTGCATTCTTCAAAATCATTTGAACAGAAAGAATATGAATTCTGTAGACAAGGTCAGAACAGTACTGGGGGAGTATTTTCCATGAAGGACAAGTGAATTTTGGAAGAGGGGCCTTGCAAGTCTACCAGATAGATGGAAGAGCATTGCAGAAAATGAAGGAGAGAATATTTTAGATTTAAAAAGAACTTCGTTTATCTTGATTTTGAAAATAAAAGAAGTATAAAAAGATTGCATTATTTGTGGGACCATATATATATATATATATATATATATATATATATTATGCTGTTCATATATATACATAACACACACTGACATACATACATACATATAGACATATTCACAAACACACTGGTACTGGCACACATGTATATATACATGCAGGCATATACACATACACACCGACACACAAAGTGATATATATATATATATATATATATATAATACAAAGAATATATATACATGTATACACACATATATGTACATACTTACATCTACATGTGTATATATATGCATATCAGGGTACAGGACGTTAGAACAATAAACTACAGACAACGGAACGAACACATAGGAAAACGGAAAGCCATTTGGAATATCCCTTCATCAGCTGTCTCTATTCTATCTAGACGTTTCGAATATATATATATATATATATATATCTGATGGTCTTCTTTCAGTTTCCAATTTACTCACAAAGCATTAGTCAGTCTAAGACTATAGTTGAATGCACTTGCCCAAGGTGCCATGCAGTGGGACTGAACCCGGAACCATGTGGATGGGGAGCAACCTTCTTACCCCACAGCCACACCTGTGCCTATGTATACCTGCCTAACTTGCTTCTTGTTACAATTACTCCTTTATATGTGTATGTTCCTCTCTCTTATCTTTTGCTTGTTTCAATGATTAGCCTGCTGGCCATGCTGGGGCATTGCCTTGAAGAATATTAGTCGAACAAATCAACCCCAGTTCTACATTTCTCTTTTCTTTATATCTGGTACTTATTCTGTTGTTCTTCTTTTGCCGAAATGCTAAGTTATGTGGATGTAAACACACCAACACTGGCTGTCAAGCGGCGGTGAGGGAACAAACACTGCACAAAGACACACACACACACACGTGACGGGCTTCTTTCAGTTTCCATCTACCAAATCCACTCATAAGGCTTTTTTGTTTCACCTTGCTATAATAGAACTCTTGCTTAAGGCGCTGCACAGTGGGACTGAAACCAGAATCATATGGTTGGGAAGCAAGATTTTTATCTCACAGCCACATCTGGTCCTGTATATGTGTGTGTGTGTGTATATATATGTGTGTATATATGTGTGTATGTTTATATGTGTGTGTGTATGTATATGTGTGTATGTATATGTACGTGTGTTTGTATATGTATGTGTATATGTGTATATATGTGTGTGTGTGTATGTATGTGTATGTTTATATGTGTGTATGTACGGGTGTGTATGTATATGTGCGTGTGTTTGTATATTTGTGTTTGTGTATATATATATATGTGTATGTGTGTGTACGCGTGTAATTAATGCCAATAATGAGCAACAGCTGCCAGCCTATTTCCCTAATTATGCCCCCACACCAATAATCGTTAAAAACATCCCAAATTCACTCTTCTGTATCCGAGCTCTAAACCTGTCCTCTTCTTTCTTTGTTGTCTTTTTTCAATATTAAACCCACAGAATTTGGAGATATTTTCAGAATTATTAAGAACAGAGCTCTGTGTTGGGGGATGGTAGTGTTATCTCCTGAATGGAATGTATATGCGTTTGTGGGTGTGTGTTTATGCGTTTGTGTGTGTGTGTGTATGTGTATACATTTGTTTATGCATGTATATGTGTATGGGTGTATACATTTGTGTATGAAAATATATCTGTACGAGATGTATGTATGTGAGTATATATATATATATATATATATATATACACACACACACACAAGTTTGTATTAGATGAATGTGTGTGTATTTCTGTGTGTATATGTCTATATTATGTGAATATATGTGTTTGTGTGTGTCTATTAAATGAATGTTCATATAATATATATATATATATATATATATATGCGAATTGAGGGAGTTGAACAGGTAAAATCCAGGTTACATGTTTCTTAGCCTACTGATCCTCTGGTGTAATAATTTGATGAGGGGGTTCTCAATTGAGCTAATCATCAGGCCAAGAATACTCTAATTACATGTGTAAAACCACTTTTTGGTTTTTATACCTGCCAGGGACGGCTTGAAACTTGCAAAGGTCCTACACTGAGATCCATAGAGCTTACCATACAACCACACCTACATAGTACAGAGCCAAAATCAATACGACAAGGCACTTCTTACCCTACAGTCTTAAAACTGAAGATGGGCAAATTAAATAAATGTGGTTTGTGATATTGACTCTGCTTTTATGGAGATGGTCATGGCTGGGTTGGTTTTGAACGTGGATCTTCTCAGTCTAGGTTCACATGGGTGTAATGAATAACAAAGGGTAATGATGATGATGATGATATTGTTATCAACTACTCCTCTACCACCACCACTACTATAGTTACTACTACTACTACTACCCTCTCTCACAGCTACTACCCTAACCACCTCTGCATTCCTACAACCACCACCACTACAGTAACATTACCACCACCACCACCACCATCACTGACAACACTACCACTACCTCAACCACAATCACTCTCACCACCACCCCACCACCACTACATCCATCAGCAACTCCACACCCGCCCCCTCCGTTCCCCCTAATGTTATTGAATTAAATATGAACTAATCTATGTCCACACTGAGAACAGCTGTTGCCACATGCACATGCGGACTGTGACACACGTATATATTTAGGTGTGTGTGTGTGTGTTTAGTGGAGGGGGGGAAAAGAGAGAGAAAAGGAGTATGAGTTGTACAGAGGAGACAGAGCAAGGAACGTTCTATGAGAGCGTGAAGGGAGATGTTTAGGGATGGTCCTCACGTTTTTTTTGACCTCCTGTACCCATATATGCATGTGAATATACATATATATATATGTAGGTATGTACATGTATGTATGTATATATGCGCATATATATATATATATATATATGGCATGACTGTGTGGTAAGGAGTTTGCTTCTCAACCACATGGTTCTGGGTTCAATTCCATTGCATAGCACCTTGGGCCAGTGTCTTTTACTTTTGCCTTGGGCTGACCAAAGCCTTGTGAGTGGATTTGGTAGACGGAAACTGAAAGAAACCCATTGTATATATATATATATATATATATATGTATGTGTGTGTGTGTGTGTCTTTGTGCCTGTTTTTTCTCCTCCACTCATTGCTTGACAACTCGTGTTGGTGTGTTTACATCCCCGTAACCTAGCGGTCCAGCAAAAGGGACGGATAGAGTAAATACTAGGCTTACAAGGAATAAGTCCTGGGGGTCGTATTGTTCGACTAAAACCCATTCAAGGTGTTGCTCCAGCAATATACACACAGACTCATTCTGCTAGATACCATCACACTTCACACACAACAAGAGACAAATGCAATTATAAAAAACAACAAAAAAACCCATTTACAACCACATCAACAACAACAACAACAGCAGCAATATGCCTAATAAGCATAAATTGATAATTAACCATGTATGTATTAATTATTTAATTATAACCAATTATTCCCTGCCTTCCATATTTGAACTCTAGGAGCTCATTTCAGTTAGAAATCAGATCTGCGTTCAGGTAACAGTATCAACACCTCTCTCGCTCTCTCTCTCTCTTTTGCTTGGCATGTTTCAAGTTTTTCTTGTTGGTGATTGTGTTTGTCCTCCAAGAAACAGAAAGGAAAACAAAGAATCCCACCTTGTTTGTTTGTTGAATATTAACACCGTCTTCAACATCATCATCATCATCGTCATCATCATTGCCAAACACCACCACCACCACCACCACCATCATCGTTTAGAATCTGTTTTCCAGGCTGGCATGGGTTGGACGGTTCAACATGGTGCTGACCAGCTGGGAGCTGTCCAAACTGTTGGAAGGGCTTTGACCAGGGAGCTGACCAACAGTATACCACATCGTACCACCACCACCACCACCACCATCATCACCACCGCCACTACCATGAGCTCCACAACCTATACCACCACCACCACCACCACCACCACTGCTAACATCATCACCATCATCACCACCACTATCATCCTCACCTCTACCCCAATCTCTCCTCCCTCTGTTAACATTCCCTGCCCTCTCCTGTCCCCTTGCATGTCCCTTTGTATTTGGTCCTTCATGTTGCATTCTCCCTGCATGTTGCATGTTTAGTCTTTGCATGTGTGTGTGTGTGTGTGTGTGTGTGTGTGTGTAATATATGTGTTTGTGGTGTAATATAAGTGTCTGTGTATGGGTGTGTGCATGTGTGTGTGTGTGTGTATATATATATATATATATATATATATATATATATATATATATACGAGAGAAAGAGAGATGATTTTATGGTCTTTTAGTTCCCCTAACCATTATCGTTGATGCCATGCTGGAGCATCATCCATTTCTGCATGTTCAAAGTATGTTTGTTTCAGTTTTCGTATTCCATTCATTACACAACTCACTCGTTAATTTATCTAACCCAATTAATGCTACTGATCTTTTTGATTATGAGAATTAAGTTTTGCCATACCTGTAAAAATCTTTGTCACCTGATTAATTATTCACTCGTTATTAGACTACACTGTGTAGATGATGTCAAAACAGACTGAAACATCTCTGTAGTTGTGTCCCCTTGATTACAAAGAAATGAAGATCTAATCATTGCTATTATGTAAAATTGTTGTAAGTCCAAATTTGGCCAAATGCATTTTTTTTTTTTTGCAATATTTATTTTTGCTTGCAATAGCCAGTTCTTTTGTTCAAACTATCGTATCTCCAGCTGCTTCTGATGCCAAGATATCAAAAATTGTCAAAATGTACTTCAACGGTTTTGCTATGGAATGGTGAAATTATTTTTCTGTTTTCTGAAAAAGCGTTTTGGACTTACGACACTTTTGCATAATAACAATGTAACGTTTTCTTTGCCCTAAATATATAAAGTTTTAGAAATTAATTTGTATTTTCGCAATTATCTCCCCTTTATTTTCAGAGTTGCTGACAGTCAACACTAGGTTTATATTTTTTGTTATGCGTGCATGTGTGTATGTGTATATATGTATATATGTGTGCATGTAATCGTGCAGGTACGTTTGTCTATTTACGAATGTGTGTATGCATGCATGTTTGTACATCTATGTGTGTGCATGTATGTAGTGTGTGAATATATGCGTATATATATGTATATATGTGTGCATGTAATTTATGTGTTTAATTTATGTATGTACTAGCAGGACCCGTGAATATTTCACAGAATTAAGGGTAAACCTATTGGGTTCTCTCTGAGAACTGTATCCAAACAACCCCAAAAGCATGGCCCATGTTGTGTCTGTATGGGAAGACAGTTGCTTATTTGCTAATCACTAAAAAATGGAGGAAATTGGAATACGATGATTACTTAATGCACTTCATATATTTTATACTCAATTTCAAGGACTCAATACACAGCACTCTCTTTCACTCTTTGTCTTACTTTCTTTTTCTCCTTTTTTCTTTCATTCTTCGTCTTTCCCTTCACCTAATCTCGTGAAAGCATTACCGACAGGCTAAATATCGGAGAAAAAAAATTTAGTTAAAAAAAAGGATAAAAGAATTACACATTTCACACACCCCCCCCCCTCCTCCTCGTCTCCTCCTTCCTCACTTTAGCTAATCGCATGAAAGTGTTACGGACGGGCTAAGTAACGGAGTGACAAGCAAAGTTATTATAAGATATGTGTTTATGTATGTGTGAATGTATGTATATACGTATGTATGTGTGTTTGTTTATTTGCATCTGCTTCCATCCATTTGTACTAACAGATACGTGAGGTCAGACCTGGGCAGTTTGATCATATTTGGGCAAGTGTCTTCTACTTATTGCCTTGGGCCGACCAAAGCCTTGTGAATGGATCTTTCAGTTTCTGTCTACCAAATCCACTCACAAGGCTTTTATATATATGTGTGTGTGTGTGTATATATATATATATATATATATATATATATATATTTACACATTTATATATGTGTGTGTGTGTGTGTGTATGTATGTCCACCTGTGTAATGTAGTCTCTCTTCTTCTGTGTTTACCAGAGTTGGGTGTCTGGCGATTCTCCTGTTTTTCCTTTGTCCGCTCGCGTTCGTCCGACACTTAAACACTCTTTCCATATCAAGGTACGTAACGCTTCAGCTTTGTTTACTTCCTCTCATTTCAAAAACTGTTTTCTCCCTTTTTAGTGTATTAATAGTTTAGCCCAACGTCAGTCTTGTAATAGGAATCTGAGGAACTTCAACCATGTTTCGTTGTCTGCTACCACAACAGCTCCTTTATAGGATCCAGTTAGCTCAAGACATCATCAGGAGGAACCACGTCCGGTTTCGGCCCCTACTCCTCTACCGTTTTGACGTGGTGGGGCCACCCCCTTTCGGAGGTGTCTTCAGCTCTGGTGTTGGGTGCATGTCTTCTTTCTTCTATTCCCTGGCCTCTTCGATGCAGCATCAACGAGTGTCAGCGTCCGACTGACTGTCTTGTCAAATTCCCCTTTTTTATATCTGCTGCTAGGGTCCAGCAGGCTGCCCCAGCAAGTTGTCACGTGACACTGTCTAAATTTCCCGCTGCTAGGGTCCAGTAGGCAGCCCCAGCAAGTTGTCACATGTCACTGTCTAAACTGACATGACACTGTTTATATATATATATATATAAATATATATATATATATATATCATCACCATTTAACGTCTGTTTTCCATGCTGGCATGGGTTAGACCTCTACACACACACACACACACACACACACACACACACAATTTATTTCAGTCTGCTGGAACAAGAGTACAAATGTCTCCCCACCACCACACACCCTTAACAGCCATTTGTTTTCAACAGATGAAATATTTGAGCTGCTTGGTTTCTCCTGACTGAATTTAAAGTATTTATACTTATACCCTGCTTCCTGTATTAACAAGCATTTCATTCCGGTTTGCTACCATTAATGTATTTATGTGTGTGTGATGAAACACAAACAGCTAGTCACACAGACAGACATTCAAGTAAATTTGACCATGCTTAATACAGGTTGGCAGAAGAAAACTATAATTATTTAGATAATGTAAATATTCTTCAAAATTTACATTGTTAAAATCTAATACACTAATTATTTCCGTTCTGTTTTTCCCTATTTTCAATTTCTATTTTTTTCTTTTTCTTTTTAAATTTTAGTTTTTTAGCTCAATGTTCCAGTCTGTTGGCGTTTGCTGTTGTCTTTTGGTTCGACTTACAACACATTCATCATGTTGTGTGAGTTGTCTTCTTTTTCTTCTTTAATTTTTAACATTTTACTATTTAAAGTGGCTACACCCAGCCCTAATATTCTGTTTTATGTTCAAACTGGCTGGATCTAGACTCTCACACCTACCCTACAATGTCATTCTCGGAATAAACAATCACGTCATTGAAATCTCAATACTACAAGATAATGCAGGATTCATTCAAAGTGACGTGAATAAATAAGAATCAGATTTGACAGAGAAATCTGAATGCTTGAAGAAGAGTTGACCTTTCAGCATTTAAACCAGCCATGTTTGACCCAAATATTCTCCAGGTCTGACCTCTCATATCTGCTCTGCAGCCATATCCGGCCTGTGTACTCTGCCTGTTTTGTATTCAAACCGACCTGATCTGGCTTCTCAGACCTACTCTACAATGTCACTCTAAAAATAGATAATGATTTTTTTGAAAATCTTTAGTAGTGGTAGTAGTAATAGTAGTAGTAGTAGTAGTAGTAGTAGTAGTAGTAGTAGTAGTAGTAGTAGTAGTAGTAGTAGTAGTAGTAGCAGTAGTAGTAGTAGTTATAGAAGTAGCAGTTGTAGCAGCAGCAGTAGTAGTAGCTGGAAGTGTAGTAATAGCAGTAGCAGTTGGGGGGGGGGGTAGTAGTCACAGTAGCAGTAGTTGGAAAAGAAGTAGTAGTAGTAGTAGTAGTAGTAGTAGTAGCAGCAGCAGCAGCAACAGCAGTAAGAGTCTCCTTTATAATTTGTATTTGTTTTTTTTCTTTTTTCCTTCCCTTTTCAGAATTCATCCCAAGAAAATCTCCTTGGCTGGTTTCCCATTTTTTTTAGCAATCTCAATATATTGTTATGAGGTGAGTCTCTCTCCCCCTTTCGCACTCTTTCGTTCTTTATCCTTTGCCCCTTTCTTTCATGTCATTCCAATCTGACGGGGTGGGGTGGGGCGCACGAGCTGTCAGAAACGTTAGCACTCCGGGGCGAAAAGCTTAGTGGTGTTTCGTCTGCTGTTACGTTCTGTGTTCAAATTCCGGCGAGGTCGACTTTGCCTTTCATCCTTTTCGGGGTCGATAAATCAAGCACCAGTTATGCACTGGGGTCGATGTAATCGACTTAATCCCTTTGTCTTTCCTTGTTTGTCCCCTCTGTTTTTAGCCCCTTGTGGGCAATAAAGAAATAAGAATAGTTGTTCTGCTAGACGAAATGCTTGCCGGCATTTCTTCCGACTCGATTTGCTGGTGCCACATTTGAAGCACCCTTCCCGGTGCCACATACACAGTGCTCGTGTCAGTGCTGCATACGAGGTGTTCGTGTCGGTGCCACATAGGGTGCACTCGTGCTGGTGCCACATATAAGGTGCCTATGCCAGTGGCAACGTATACAGCATCATGCTGGTAATCACAAAAGTGTATCTGTAAAAATGATGATGATGATGATGAATCATTCTCTATGCCTCTTCTTCCCCCCTAACTCTCCTACCTCTATATTTGCAGGGTGCTGGGATGGTCCTCTCCCTAGAATCATCTGTCATCAAAGAAAAACGAAACCGTTTCAGTTTGTGAGTAAAAATAAAATACTTGTGTTTGCATTTATTTTCTTTGTTGTTGTTGTTGTTTAACCCCAGGTCACTCCTGACCCCATAGACCTATGATCAAAGATATTCCAGCTGTGGCCATCCTGTCTATTATTCTAACATAGTGGATCTAAGATTACATCATATAATATCCTTCTCTCTCATTCTTGTTTAGCCCTAGGTTAGTGCTGATCCAACAGACCTGTGACCAGAGATGTTCTAGCTATGACCATCCTGTTTTTTTATTCAGACATAGCAGAAGACATTTGAACCTGGGACCATGTGGTTGTTAAGCAAGTTTCTTACTCCACAGCCATTCCTCTGCCAAATATCCCTGGTGGACCCTGTTGCTTTCCTTACTTTTATACCCCTTATTGCTCTATCTATCAAACTGCCCTCAACTTGGATGGTTGGTCTCTCTTTAGGGTCAGCTAAAGTGAGACCCTCTCTCCTTTTCTTTCTCATGCATTCTCCATATTCGGAAGCTTCTCATAGTAAATACATGGACACACCAAAACCCTTTGCTTTGGCCATTTCTACTTTTCCCAAAGAATCCACTTGTCCACATCGTTTGTGAGGATCAGATGCCTTTGCATTGGAACAAATTGTCAGTTTGTTGGCACCAAACTCACAGTCCACAGCAGTGAAGCTTCCACCATCAACTATTTCCCTGATTGTCTCTCCCTTCTGCCGTACAGACTACTCCCATCTCCATCTTTGTTAGTATCTGGCATTTTCATATATTTATTTTTCTATTCACTGGTCACACGTTTGTGGATACAAGTACCTAAATCTGTATACGCAACCTCTCTGCACAGCCATTTAAACACAAGCAATAGTCAATGCATTCTGGGTGGTTGCTGCGACATGTTTTTATTGACTGACAGCAAAATCTTTGATTGATTGCCATCCTGTGTTACCACAGATCAATCCATGATAAGTGCAAGCTGCTTCACAACTGAACATAGTATTATCTTGGGCCACTGATAAATGACTGTATGTATTGACTCTACCCGTTCAAAAGAATTTATGCACCTGTTTCTTAACTGTGAAGAGCTTGGCAGAGGCTCCCGTTCATCTTAACCCTTGTACACAACACACATCCACTTTTCTATGTTGTAGTATTTCTGTAAGTTCGTCTGACCTACTTCATGTATGTATAAAGCTGTGTATATATTTTTGTTTACAGTGTTTTCATATCAACCATGATATTGGTCACATTCCTGTACATAGCATTTGGTGTTTGTGGATATTTAGTAAGTAAATCTTTTGCTGTTACTCCATCTGGTTTTGTGTGTGTATGTGTATGCACACACACACACACACACACACACACATCTGTCTATCTGTCTATTACCTGAGTATAAGTGTGAACATTCATACACACATTATATGTTGATGTGTTCAGCAAAATAAAGTACTCTAAATGTTAATTCAACCATATATATATATATATATATATATATAATTTACACATATATATATATATATATATCTACATACATACACACACATATTTATATACACACACACACCTACATGACAGATGATTACAATTATACTTTTCTGAATTTTTTTCTCTCCTCTTTATAAGTCTTAATTTCATTTTCGTTTTTCTCTTTCTCCCCCCCCCCCGCCTCGTTCTCTTCCTATCCCTGTCGTCGCCATTCACGCACCACCAGTCATTTGGAAAAGCGACCAACCCCATCATCACACTCAATCTTCCAAAAGGTGAGTATGCCGTCCTATTTCTTTGTTTAGCCCCAGGTCAGTCCTGATCCACTTGACCTATAAACCAAACATTCCAGCTGTGATCAAGCTGCCTTTTATTCAGGTATCGTGTATCTTGGATGATGTTACCTGATATGTCCCTTGATTTGAGAAGAGGTATTAATATCTATCCGTTTATCTATCTATCTACTGATCTATCAGTCTATATGTCTGTCTCTGTTTGTTTGTTTGTTTGTTTGTTTGTCAGTCTGTCTGTTTCTCTCTCTCACAATGTGTGTGTGTGTGTGTATGCATGTATATATCATGTATAGGTGTGTGTGTACATGCATATTTACGTATATGTATATATGACTGTGTGGTAAGAAGCTTGCTTACCAACCACATGGTTCCAGGTTCCGTCCCATTGCATGGCACCTTGGGCAAGTGTCTTCTACTAGAGCCTCAGGCCGACCAAAGCCTTGAGAGTGGATTTGGTAGACGGAAACTGAAAGAAGCCCGTCGTATATACATATATATGTATATATATATATGTGTATGTATGTGTGTTTGTGTGTCTGTGTTTGTACCCCCAACAGGGTGTCGATCTGAGGACATGTACTGACAGTGATAATATTATTATAGTTTTCTGTTAAATATATACTCAATGTATTCTTAATATATATCATTACCCTTCATTTTCTGGAAAAAAAAAAAAAGATGTCTAGAATGGGTTATTTTCATTCAAAAGCTATTAGCATGGTTCACCCCAAAACTGAAGAATTTGAAATAAAAAAAGAAAGGGCTTTACACAGAATAATGAAAACGTAACAATGGTGGTGTTGCCATTGTCTGCAGAGAAGCTGGGAAAAGGTTTATCAAAATCGATTCTAAGAAAACCAAGAAATCCTAAATTTCACTCCTAAGCTATTAGCGTGGTTCTGGGTGTATATATGTAAGTGTGTGTATTGGTGGGTGTATATATGTCTGTGTTTGTGTATGTATATAACCTGTTGATGTTTTGTTCGTTTGTGGTGGCTTTCTTCACTGTATTTTTCTTATCATCTATTCTCAGGGAAGTCACTGGACTTTGCAATGATAGTCAAGTCATTTCTCTGCCTGTCAATGTTTTTCACATACCCAGGTAAGTGGTCCCTCTGTATCACTCACTTTTTGAACCCCTAATTCATTCTCTATCTCCCTGGTTTCTTTTCCCCTCTTCCTATTTTTACTTGTCTCAATTTTTTTTTTTAAAGTAATTTTTAAAATTATTTCCAATGCAAGTCAACAGGTCGATTATCAAGGGATTAACACTTTCGGGTTTATTCACAAACGATCTCCTTTTAATCATAATTCCTGGTTTGAGTTTAAGAAGATAAAATAAAAATGTTTTTCCAGCTGACACTGGTAATTGTGTGTGTGTGTGTGTGTGTGTATGTATGTAGTGACACTCCTATACAGGACTACAAACCTATCCAGGTGATGAAACCATGAAATTTCTCCACATCTTTTTGCAGTGATGATGTTTCCAGCTTCTAAACTTCTCGAAAATCACTTAATCAATGAACCAGAGAAATACCTTTGGAAAGGGGTAAGTTTTTTGTTTCTTCTTTATATATGTATATATATATATATGTGTGTGTGTAGGGGGCAGTGGACATTTTCTTTTTAAGCCTGGCTCTTCCTATATTGCCCCCCCCCCATTTTGACATAAACACACCAACATCGGTTATCAAGCAATGGTTATGGGACAAACAAACACAGATACATACTCACACACATGTACACACATACATTCAAGAACACAACACACACAGTCCAGTCCTGGAATCGATACACAAAATATTGAAACATTTCTTTAATAAAATCGAACTCACAACCTCACGGTCGTAAGTTTGGCGCTCTAGCCACTGAGCCATGCGCCTTCACAGTGTATATATAACTGAGCGTGGCCGTTTTCGTGCGGGTGACACGTAAAAGCACCCACTACACTCTCTGAGTGGTTGGCGTTAGGAAGGGCATCCAGCTGTAGAAACTCTGCCAAATCAGATTGGAGCCTGGTGTGGCCATCCGGTTTCACCAGTCCTCAGTCAAATCGTCCAACCCATGCTAGCATGGAAAGCGGACGTTAAACGACGATGATGATGATATGGGAGAATTTACGAAAAAAACAACAACAGACGAGGACAGGTGGTGTAAACAACAAAAGGATGTATTAGTTTAACGCTCGGGAATAGAGAAAGTCTTTAAATATATATATATTTATGTATGTATATATTTATGTGTGTAGATATATGTGTGTGTATATATATGTATGTATGTATATATATATATATATATATATATATATATATATATATATATATATATATATATATATATATATATATATATATATAAAACCAAATTTTATGACTGGAGCGCTAACAGTACCGTCTGAGTGTGATCATTGCCAGAGCAGCTGTCTGGCTTCCGTGCTGGTGGCACGTGAATAGCACCATTTGAGCGTGATCGTTACCAACATCGCCTTCCTGGCACTTGTGCCGCTGGCATGTGAAAAAACATTCGAGAGAATGTTTGTTGTTAACAACAAACAAGATGAAGACAAATATCCATCAAATGTAAATGATGTACGTAATTCCTGAGAATCGTTAGCATGCCAGGCAAAATGCTTAATGGCATTTTGTCTATCTTTATGTTCTGAGTTCAAATTCTGCCTTTCATGCTTTCAGGTTTGGTAAATTAAGAACCCTTGAAACACCTTGGGGTCAATGTGATCAGCTTGTCCCTTTCACCTAAATTTCAGGCCTTGTGCTTTTAGTCGAAAGGATTATTATTATTATTGTTATTGTTATTACTATTGTTATGACTGTTGTCTTTTGTTTTTTTTTCACAGAATATCCTCCGAATGTTACTGGTGCTGCTCACAGGCATCGTAGTGGTTACCATTCCTGACTTTGCCAACCTGATGGCCCTCATTGGTGCTACCTGCTGTACACTGCTAGCATTTATTCTTCCCGGTCTCTTTCATTTTATCATTTTCAAAGGGTAGGTCTTCCTTCGTTGAGTCTTTTTCATCTTTGGACGACTGTTGAAGCCAGTGGAGGCGTGTGGGGTCGGCTGAGGGAGAATTTGATGGGTCAAAGTGAAAGTAGTGTGGTGTAGGGCTGTGTGGGGCAGTGTGCTATGGTGTGTGTGTGTGTGTGTGTGTGCTTTGTTCTAGTGTGTTGTGGTGTGATGAGAGATGTATGCTATGTTGCGTTGTGTTCTGATGAGGACTGAGAAGCTGAAGCGATCAATAATATATATATATATATTTGCCAGTACCGCCTGACTGGCCTCCGTAGGATTTTCGAGCGAGATCGTTGCCAGTGCCCCTGGACTGGCTTGTGCGGGTGGCACATAAAAGACACCATTCCGAGCGTGGCCGTTGCCAGTATCGCCTGACTGGCCTTCGTGCAGGTGACACGTAAAAGCACCTACTACACTCTCTGAGTGGCTGGCGTTAGGAAGGGCATGCAGCTGTAGAAACTCTGCCAAATTTAGATTGGAGCCTGGTGTTGCCATCCGGTTTCACCAGTCCTCAGTCAAATCGTCCAACCCATGCTAGCATGGAAAGCGGACGTTAAACGATGATGATATATATATATATATATATATATATATATTTATATACATATATATATATATATATATATTTATATACATATATATGTGTATCATCATCATCATCATCATCAAGGTGGCTGATTGAATTGTTAGCATGCTGGGAAAAGTGCTTTATAGCATTTTGTCCTCTACTTTCTGAGTTCAAATTCCGCCGAGGTCGACTTTGCCTTTCATCCTTTTGGTGGGGTGGTCGATAAATTAAGTACCAGTTGCATCCTGGGGATCAATCTAATCGACTATCCCCTTTTCCCAAATTTCAGGCCTTGTGCCTATAATAGAAAGGATTATTATTATTATGGTGGTGAACTGGCACAGTTGTAAACACACCAAGCAAAAAGTTTAGCTGCATTTTGCTGTCTTTATGTTCTGAGTTCAAATCCCACTATGGTTCACTTAGTCTTTCTTCATATCTGTGTTGATGAAATCAGTACCTGTTTTGCACTGGGGTCGCACTAACCCCTCCTCTGAAATTGCTGACCTTGTGCCAAAATTTGAAATCATTATTATTGTTGTTCACTAATAACGAATTGATTTCATAATTACAAACTGTTCTCTTTATTACAGGTCCACGACGTTATTGTTGCAGGTGATTGACGTTGCT
Source organism: Octopus bimaculoides (assembly GCF_046866305.1). Classification (NCBI taxonomy): domain Eukaryota; kingdom Metazoa; phylum Mollusca; class Cephalopoda; order Octopoda; family Octopodidae; genus Octopus; species Octopus bimaculoides. Next base: position 18,321,265 of record NC_142957.1, read on the forward strand.
TTGATAATTATCGGAGTGATAGGGTAAGTTGGTGACCACCTTTTAAGTTCTGAGTTCAAATCCTGCCAATGTAGACATCGTCTTCCCATCCTTTTTTGGGGTTGATAAAATACATACCAGTTGAGCACTTGGACTGATATAATTGATTGACCCCCAACTAAAGGCAACGAGTTTGCAGAAATCAGTTAAGCTCAGAAGCCATGAGAGCCAGTGCCTGGTATTGCATCAAGGCATCAGGGTATTATTATTATTATTATTATTATTATTATTATTCATCGTTTAACGTCCGCTTTCCATGCTAGCATGGGTTGGACGATTTAACTGAGGACTGGTGAAACCGGATGGCTACACCAGGCTCCAATCTGATCTGGCAAAGTTTTGTACAGCTGGGTGCCCTTCCTAACGCCAACCACTCCGAGAGTGTAAAGGCAGTGAGCTGGTAGAATCGTTAGCATGATTAGACGAAATGCTTGGTGGTATTTCGTCCGTTGCTGAGGTCGACTTTGCCTTTCATCCTTTCAGAGTCAATAAAATAAGTACCAGTTACGCACTGGGATCATGGTAATTGACTCATCCCCACCTCCCCCAAGCTGCTCTTGTGGAAAAAATTTTAAACTATTATTATCATTATAATTATCATTATTATTATTATTATTATTATTATTATTATTATAATTATCATTATTATTATTATTATCATTATTATTATAATTATCATTATTATTATTATAATTATCATTATTATTATTATTATTATTATAATTTTCATTATTATTATTATTATTATTATTATTATTATTATAATTATCATTATTATTATTATTATTATAATTATCATTATTATTATTATTATAATTTTCATTATTATTATTATTATTATTATTATTATTATTATTATTATTATTATTATTATAATTATCATTATTATTATTATTATTATTATTATAATTATCATTATAATTATCATTATTATTATTATTATTATAATTATCATTATTATTATTATTATAATTATCATTATTATTATTATTATTATTATAATTATCATTATTATTATTATTATAATTATTATTATTATTATAATTATCATTATTATTATTATTATTATAATTATTATTATTATTATAATTATCATTATTATTATTATTATAATTATAATTATCATTATCATTATCATTATTATTGTTGTTGTTGTTGTTTGGCTGATTATCATTGCATCTGTTAATATGTTTTCTCCCTCTTATTATTTGCAGGGCTTTTGTTGGGACCTACGACGCAGTAAACCGGCTCTCAGCTTCAAACTCACACAGCAGTTTGCATTTGCTCAACCTCACTGCGCATCACGTCGCACATGGCGCAGTGCCTAAATAGTAGCTGTAGTGCTGGTGTGGCTGTGTGCATGAGTGTTGATGTGGCAGTGACGGTAGTGGCGGCAGCGGTGGCGATTGTGGCTGTAGTGGTTGTTGCTGTTGTTGTTGTTGTCGTGCTCACTTGCAGGATCTGTTACCGCAAGTTACTTGCAGCCATTTTGCAGCAGATGTGCACAGGTATTTACAATCCATGTGCAGCAGATTTGCAAGTTGATTGTATGGCTGCGGGCAAAGACTTGCCTAAAGCCGAAACGGCAGAACAGGAACCATGGCAACTGAATGGCGGATGTTGCAGAAGGATGCTTTTATTTTGAAACAAGCAACAGGTGCAGCTGGACTGGAGGTGTTCGGCGGTCAGTGACCCTTATGAGTGACCTGGGGCTAAAAGTACAACAACAATGTCAATTGTTGTTGTTTGATCATAGGCTGGCTGGACCAAGACTGACCTAGGGCTAAACAGCAACAAGGAAGGACACATTAGATAATGTAGTCCTAGATACACTATGCCTGAATAAAATATGGGATGGTCATGGCTGGAACATCTTCGGTTATAGATCTACTAGATCAGAGCTTATTTTGATCTGAACAACAATAGTATGAAAGGACACATTAGATAATGTAGTCCTAGGTTCACTGTGTCTCAATGAAAGACATGTTGGTCACGGCTGGAACGTCTTCGATCATAGGTCTGCTGCGTTAGGACTGACCTGGGACCAAACAACAACTCCTATGCTGACCCCATGGCTGTTTAGAATGCAGGCCACTGCAGTTCAAATCGCAAGCATTGTGTGACTGCCACTACTTCACTGCAACATTCCACGTTGTACTAACCATACAACGTGTGGAAACAGATCTGTGTGTGCGTGCGTGCGTGTATGCATTTAACATATCAGTGTGTGTGCGTGTGTGTATAGATATGCGAATGTATGTGTGTGCATGTATATATATTTGTGTGTGTGTGTGTGTGTGTATCTTCTAGCTACATTTAAACACTGCCAAATGCATAGTTGTATATGTGTGTGTGTATATATATATATATATATATATATGCGATGTGTGTGTGTAAGGGGTATGGGCACAATGATACATTCTGGTTAAGACAGGATTTTCGAGCTCACAAACTGACACTATGTTCCTTCGATCCATGGCAAAGTTCTGGTGACCATTGGTTAAGATGTCGTTACTGCTGCTCGTTAGAATATGTCTGGCATTGATCAGGATGCGGTTACAATTGCTTAAAATATCAGTAAATGGTGTTGGACAAGGCTTTTGGGATGCCGGTGATTTGGCATGGCTTACTGGATATTGGATCTGTTTTATAAGAGTAGTTTTTGGCACAGGAGACACACAGGCACTCACACGCACATACATGGCGACACAAGTGCAGAAATATGCACATAAAGATAAACTGAGAGTAGGGGAATTGAATATGGCTGACATAAACACTTCCTGCCTCCTCGGATGCATAAAGAGAAATATTCCCTTTCAGTTTCCGTCTACCAAATCCACTCACAAGGCTTTGGTCGGCCCGAGGCTATAGTAGAAGACACTTGCCCAAGGTGCCACGCTGTGGGACTGAACACGGAACCATGTGGTTGGTAAGCAAGCTACTTACTACACAGCCACTCCTGCGCCTATGTTAATTTTTTTCACATCGCCTTTTCTCATAGTTTCAAGATTTCGATGATGCGACTGTTTATTTTTAGGGTATGTGTGAAAGGCCAGATCTGGCTGGTTTGAACATAAAACAGTACTTTTAAACCAAATATGGATGGTTTAGATGTTAAAGTAATTCTTGCTGATAACTGTTATGTCAGGCGGAATTTTGAGTGTCCAACACGACTGTTGTTGCTAGTCACTTTCTTTTCTGATAAAAATCCATGACAGAGTTAAACTTAAACTTAATGTCTACGAATGGTTTGACTTGTGTTGCCTTCCTTCTGCTTTCTTTTCTGGCTAGTCATATTTAAGAAGGACACGATAATCGTAAGCTGAGTAAACCGTAAGTTTAAATATAATTATAGGTGAACAATAAGTCTCGTGTTGCCTATGGTGACTGGCATCGAATGTAGGTGAGCAAAGATTGGAATTAAGGGTGAAGGTAAATGTAATTCACCATTCGTTTAATTACAATTATCAATGGATGATTCTAATGCACATTATACATGGTTGGGAAAGTATGAAAGTCCCATTGTATAAATGACAATTTTTATGTGTGTGTGTATGTACATATATATGTATGTATGTGTGTGTATGTGTATATATATATATATATATATATATATATGTGTGTGTGTATGTACATGTGTGTGTATGTATATATAAATATATATATATTTATGGAGAGAGAGAGAGAGATAAAAGCAAGGACCATTGACAAACTAAAGGACTCAATATACAAATATAAAGTGTTGTATTATAATTTTATTGATTCTCAACACTCTTTTGACCCATTGGAACCAATTTCTTCTTTACTGATAATATACACACATATATATATATATATATACATATGTGTGTATATATATATATATATACATATGTGTGTGTGTATATATATATATATATACACACACACACACACACACACATACATACAAACACTTAAGATCTGTTACATGTCTCCACATTTCACAGTTTCAATATGCTACTTTGAAGTCACAGTCAGTAAGATTACATACATACACACATACATTATATATATATGTGTTTGTGTGTGTGTATTATTATAATATATGTATGTGTGTATAAATATTATGTTCAGATATAGACATGTACACAAAAGTGTGTAGACAGACATATTCTACACAGGTTGACAAACATGTATATTAGACTTTTTTACAAATATACATGCATTTTTTTTCTTTCATCTCGACATTATTCTATTTTCATCCTTTTTAAAAATTACTTTTCTCAAATGACCAGAAATCTCAGTCAAATGTGACCAGACACTTTTACACCCCTTCCCTCACCTTAGATGTCCAATATCTGTTTCTGTTACAACTTGACATAAAAACAAACATACATACATACATAATAATAATAATAATAATAATAATAATAATAATAATGAAAAATTTTTAGGATGGAAATTTTTTGTATTTTAATAACGCATTGCTACATATGTTTCTGCATAACATGTTTGTTTGTGACTACCTTCACACATCCATAGGATATTATTGAATATTATTTATAAGGTCTATGGATCTTAAGGAAGTCCACTACTTCATGTGCGTACTTACTTTTCCATTATTACTGTATTTACCCTACACTATAGGGTGTTTCACATAAATAACCATCCCAGAGAATTACTCTGGAAGATGGGAACAATAAGCATTAGCTAGCGACAAGCAGCAGAAGAGCTTTTACAAGCACACTCACAGACATTTATCCAAATAAATTAAAAGTATATATATATATATACATACACACTTTTATTTGTTTCCGTTCTTTGGCTGAGGCCATGCTGGAGCACCACCTTTAGTTGAACAAATCAACCCCCAGGACTTATTCTTTATAAGCCTAGTACTTATTCTATCGGCCTCTTTTGCCGAACCACTAAGTTACGGGGACGTAAACATACCAGCATCAGTTGCCAAACGATGGTAGTGGTGGTGGGGGTCAAACACTAAGACATACGCACACACACACACACACACACACACACAAAGACAAGCACATAATTCTTATACAAGAACTTTTTTGACAGTCACTTTGAAGTTTCAGTCAGTTAAGCTGAAGCTTTGAAGTCACTGTCAACAGCATCCTTGTATAAGAATAATATATATATTTATCTATTTATTAATATTTAGCAGAAGTGACAGAATAACTCAAGGTCTGAGAGCTTCATACATTGCCCCCCCCCCCTCCTCCAGCAACACATATCTTTATTGTATCTGCATGTGTATTTATTTATTATTATTTTTTTTTACTGTTTCTTAAATGATTTCATCAAACATAAAAAGGAGCCACTACTAATGATCTATGGGTGTTTTTTTCTTTTTGGGGTGGATGGGCATGGGGAGGGGGGCACTATGATTGGTGTGTAGGGGGAAGTTGCATGTCTGCTTATTCGTATGCATGTGTGTGTGTGTGTGTGTGTGTGTGTGTGTGTGTGTAGTAAACCTATCATGGAACCTGGTATCGCATTGACATCACCATTCACGGAGAGTTTGCTCTGTTACTGTTCTCAAACCCTCCCCCTCCCTTGCCCTGTGTTTTAGACAAGTCTTCCTTGGGATCTTGGGGGTCAACGGAAAGAAAAACACCCATTTGTATATGCAGGTGCACACACACACACACACGTATGTGTATGCACATATATATATGTATACATGCACACATACGTGTGCATGCATACACACGCACAATCCTTCAAAATTATTTTGGAATATTCTTCAAGTGAAAGGTTTTTCTCTCCCCATTCCTTTGCTCCCCCTCTTTTTTGGTGGGGGTGGGTGGCAGGATAAAGGGTTGGGGCTGGAGTAGGTAGGTAGGTGGGTGGGGCAGCAGTTGGACTGTTTTTGATTTTGTTTAAAACAAAAAGAAAATAATATATATATATATATATATATATATACACACACACATACATACATACATATCTTTCAAACTCTCCACTCTGCTATACAAATATGTATGTGTATATATGAATTAATAAAAGAATGAGGAGTACACAAATACTTGGACCTGACGAACAAAATGAATAATAATAATAATAACGATATAAATAAAATGTCAAGCGTTTTGGTGCATGACTTTTGGACCACACTGAATATATATATATGCAGGTATGTTTATTCATACACACATACATATACATACACACACACATAAGAATAGATGTGTGTATGTGTATATATATATATGTATTTATGTAAATATATTTGTGTGTGTGTGTATGAATATGAATGTATAAATGTATGCGTGTGTATATATATATGCATATATATATATATGTGTGTACATATATATGCATATATATATGTGTACATATATATGCATATATATATCGCAAAGCACAATGAGTATATAATTCTGGCAATTGGTTTGCTCGTTCTCTTTCATAAACCAAAATATTTTGTATTCAAGACACCATTGCACTATTTTTTTCACATTGGAATAATTTTCTTTCTCCTCTTTTTGTATTGTTATTTTTTTCTTAATATTATGTATTTTAATATTTATTTATTTATTTTTTGTCTTTTAATTAAAACCCAAGAAAAATGTGGAAACAAAAAAAACAGGTTTTGTAAATATATATGTGTGTGTATGTATATATATATGTGTATGTGTATGTATATATATATGTGTGTCATAAGAATTCCAAAACTTTGACTCACATGAAAATAAATTGTTTTTAAAGGTGAAACTTGAAGTGAATAAAGCTATAAATATCAGCATGTAAATAAAGGGTCCAGAAAAGACCTCGAATGGGAAATATCGAAGGCTGCCCAAATATCTGTCTGGTTTACAGATGTGGGTTTGTGTCCCACAGAAAGCTTTGGACATTTTTCTTCCAAGAGGTTTTTTTTTGTTTTTTTTTTTGTCAACCCAATATTTATAAGCATCTGGTGCACTTGGGGCAAACACGTAAGGTTTGGTCAGATGGGGGTCATGATGGATAGTTTATCATTCAAGGGCTGATCTACTCAAGGGCTTGCTGTTCTTCCGCATGTTCTCTCGACTCAAAGAACTGCCTCCATCATTATCCGTATCTCGTTATTGATAACTTCTGAGTTATGGAATTATTTTCAATTGCTAATTTCTTGTCCGTGGCCCTAATATGTGCCCCTGCACTGGATGCCTCCCTGAAGACCTCCCCCCCCCCTCAACTAATACAGGACCAAGATGGACGGGGTTTGTGAATTAAAAATGGCTGAGCAAGCTCGACCAGGTGCAGATTCATAAGTTTATCTCAGGTAGTGGACTGGCAGAAACCATTAGTTGCATTTCACCTGTGGTGCAGGTGACACGTAAAAGCACCTACTACACTCTCTGAGTGGTTGGCGTTAGGAAGGGCATCCAGCTGTAGAAACTCTGCCAAATCAGACTGGAGCCCGGTGTGGCCATCCGGTTTCACCAGTCCTCAGTCAAATCGTCCAACCCATGCTAGCATGGAAAGCGGACGTTAAACGATGATGATGATGATGTTACATCCTGAGCTTGAATTCTGCCAAGGTCAACTCTGCCCCTTTTGGGGGGGGGGGTCAATAGAATAAATATTAATCAAGTAGTGGGGGTGGGGTTGATGTAATCAAATTATTCTTCCTCTCTAGAACTGCTGGTCCTTTGCCAAAATTTGAATCTATTATTAATGGTTTTATCTGCTTTCAGTTCCACCATTAGAAATGGTAATATATGTGATACACACATATATATATATATATATGTGTGTGTGTGTGTGTCTGTGTGTATATATATATATATGTGTGTGTGTGTGTGTATATATGTATCTATATATATATATATATATATATATATATATATATATATATATATATATATATATATATATATATATATATATATGTATATATGTGATATATATATCATATAATATGCAATATTAATGTATGTACATATATTTGTGATGTATTTATATATATGATATATAATATGTATATATATATTATGTGATATATATATTATATAATGTGTAATATATGTATATATATATATTTGGAAGGAAAAAGGGAACAGGTACAAAAATGAAAATTAAGAATTTGTATGTTGTTTTTATGAAGTAAGGGGTCTGTTATAATTGTTTTATATAAAATAATGGATTTACAATTGTTTTATATGCATAAATGTAACAACAACAAAAAAAAGGGATACAATTTTTTTTTGTGGGTAAAAAATAAAATATTTTTTTAAACATCTTTCATTGTTTTTGTTTTTTTATTTGCTATGTTGTTAGTTATGGTGTGTGTGGGTGGGGTGGGTGCTGTTTAAGCCCTCAGAAATATTACTAACCCTGATTCCGACTAAAATGTAAGACTCACTATGCCTTACCTCTATTCTCATACCACTATATGCATCCTTCTATTCCTGCATCTCTCTCACCATGAACTTTAACAGACTTCTCAACCATTCTGAAGAGATCTGCCAATCAAATTGGCAAATCGAAACGATCGTAAATGTAACATTACATAATCTCCATATAATTAAATTAATGGCTTAGCACAATCAACCTGCTTCTTCCTGTGTTTGTTTCTCCATTCTCCACATGATTATAATTATAAATTGCGGTTTACACAATAAATTACCTGCCTCTGGATACCTTCCAACAAAGACGGTACCCACACAAGTAATCTCCAGGAGTGCCTTCGGATTTAACTATCCCCTGGTTGCTTAAACACTTCAGCCTATCCCTTGAATGTTTAAACAATCCTATCATATACCTATATATATATATATATATATATATATATATATATATTTATATATATATATATATATACACATATATGTACACACATACATAGCACATACACAAGCAAATTTATGTATAGTAAAATTTGGTGCAGGAGACCTGTTGGGGCAAGCGAAATCGTGATGGCACCTGTGCCCAGTGTCGCCTTCCTGGCACGTGTAAGACATTCGAGCGAGATCGTTGCCAGTGCCGCCGAACTGGCTCCTGTGCAAGTGGCACGTAAAATACACCATTTTGAGCGTGGCCGTTGCCAGTACCTCCTGAATGGCCTTCATGCCGGTGGCACGTAAAAGCACCCACTACACTCTCTGAGTGGTTGGCGTTAGGAAGGGCATACAGCTGAAGAAACTCTGCCAAATTAGATTGGAGCCTGGTGTAGCCATCCGGTTTCACCAGTCTTCAGTCAAATCGTCCAACCCATGCTAGCATGGAAAGCGGACGTTAAACGATGATGATGGTGAGACTGACAAAGTAGCACATGGAAATGAGAAAATCAACACACAAAGGATGTGTAAGCAAGCTCATCCCTCATCAGCTATTGGCCCAAAATCATGACAATTTCAACACCCTATTGACAATAATATTGTTTAATTTGTTGGCTTCAACAGCAAAACACTGCCAAAACATAAACGAGGGAACATGAAGAACAGAATGACATTGGTACAAAACACAAGACACTAGCCCCTGGAGGGTAAAAACAAGTCATGAGAAGGGGGGAAATGTATAAAAGCAAGGACAGTAACAGATGTTGGGGTTCAGTCCCAACGTAGGACAACTGGTGTACCAAATGTAAAAAGAAAAAAGTACTGGGGTCGATTTGTTGGACTTAAAATCCTACATCAAAACGGCGCTCCTTCATGACCGTAGTCTAATGACAAATATTTTTGGAGTAATACACAGCAAGGGAAACAACGTCTGCTTGACTGCTGCTGCTAAGGGAAGGGAGATAATCTCTGCTAGCTTGAAGCTTCAAGCATTTTGAGGAATTTATAATTATGTTGAACAGTGAAGGAACATATTTCTTTGCACATAAATTTTTTTTTTATTCATTTCCCTGAGATCGACTAAAGGCGGTGCTCCAGCATGGCCACAGTCAAATGACTGAAACAAGTAAAAGAGTAGGTGAATTCCAGGTTCAACATAGCCAAAAGAGCTTTGCTGTTTGTGGCCCAGCCCGTCCAAAGATCTGACAGGTCCCCGATCCTCAAGGATTTTGTTCTGTTTGGCTGCCGAAGCAGTGACCTTCCCATCCACTGCAGCGTCAAGAATGGGGGAGGGGTAAGGAGTCACAGACTGTGATGTCCCAGATCAGGCAGCACCTACCTCTGACCCAGGGACAGAGGGTAAGACCACTAGGTCTCTCTTCCTATCATTTCTGGATAATCCCACTGGCTCCAGAACCGAGGATAGTCCGAGGATATTGTTTGAGAAGCACAGATTTCGTTGGTGGTCTGTTATCTCTATTCTAACTTTCGGTGGCCTAGAAGAGGCCCCAGTGAAATGACTGAAGCAAGTAAAAAGATTGTGTTTGTGTGTATGGGCGATCTTTCGGTACGAGCCCTAAATATCAGCCTTTTCCGTAAAAAGTGTCTTTGGCGATCTTTACCAAAGACCGGCCTTTTCCGTAAAAAGTGTTGGAGAGAAACAGGGAAAGGATGCCATAAAAGCGAAAGACATACAGAGAGCGCGATTTATTTGGAAGGGTGACGGGTATGTTAGTAGATATACATAAAACCCATATACGCTTCGTCGTTTCGTTTCCGTTTCGCTTTTTACATTCACTCTCTTCAAATTTTCTTTCCGTCTCAATCGCCAGCCTAAAACAGGACTTAACGTGTCTGATCATATTTTCAAAAAAGAAAACGTTCAACAATAACAGTAAATCATCGTAAATGATTAATCGTTAAATAACGAAAAGCAATCAATAATGACATTAATATATAGAAATATCACCATACACTCCTTAACACAATCAACGCACGAACCGAGCATATTTAATAAACTGAATATATTGCTAAATTTGCAGCTTGAGTTTGCCGCATCCCATGTGGTCTAGTGGTTAGGATTCCTGGCTTTCACCCAGGCGGCCCGGGTTCGATTCCCGGCATGGGAACGCCTTCTTTTTTTTTTCTTTATTCTTTCCTTTTTGAATTAATTTAATCTTATCGTAATTATATCAAAATGGCAGAATATCAATTTTGTAATGTTAATGAGTTTTGTTTTGGCACTGATTTTATGTAATGTACACGTTTTATGCTTTGCTTGTTTCAGTTACTGACCAGTGGCCATACTGGAAAACCACATAGGATTTTAGTCAACCGAAACGACCCGAGTTCTTGTTTTTTTGGGTTTTTTTTCAAGCCTGGCACTTATTCTCTTGGTCTCTTGAACCATTAAGTTACGGGGATGCAAACAAACTAACACCAGTTGTCAAGCATACATGAATACATACATAAACACACACATATACATATATTTTTAATCTTTTCTAAGATAGGCACAAGGCCTGGAATTTTAGGGGACGGGGCAAGTCGATCATATCGACCCCAGTGCGTAACTGGTACTTATTTTATCAACCCTGAAAGGATGAAAGGCAAAATCAACCTCAACGGAATTTGAACTCAGAATGTAAGGACAGACGAAATGCCGCTAAGCATTCTGCTTGGTGTACTTTTGCTTCTGCCAGCTCAGGTAAATTCTAACGACCTGTGAGGTCATGCACTGTTTATCTTGATATGAGATTACCATGTCATGCACATATGGTTGTGATGCATGTGCCTGATGTAATCTTATCAGATGGGTACATTAGGTTTTGTTTGTTTGTACCCCAGTGTCACCTTGATGGCATATGCCACTCTCTCACTCAACAACAACAACAACACCAATAATGATGATAATATATTAAATTCAAATGAAAGTGTGTGAAAACAATATATTGGTGTGTAAGGTGGAAGATAACGAAAGATTATGGAATGTAAGCAAGATAAAGGAAGATTATGGGATATATATATAAAAAGGAGATTAAAATGAAGTAGAAATAGAAATGGATTACTGCTTAAGTCTAAGATGGTATACAGGAAAATTCATTAAAGTTTTGAAATTATTCAGTGCTGTGCCAACGAAGGGTGTTGGCTGTCAGTAGTTGACACCCATTTGTCTCACAAACAACTTTTACAGGTTATTGGGTCAGTTTGTCTGGAGTCAATTATTTAGGTTATCCACCATCACCTCCCCCCCTCTCTCTCTCTCTCTGTCTTTCTTGGTCAGTCGGTCAGTCGGTCAGTAGCCAGTTGGTAAAGCTGCTCAGTATCTTCTCTGCCTGTCTATCTGTCTGTTTGTCAGTCAGTCTCCTCTTTGGGGAGAATTTAAAATCACTTCTTTAACTTTCTAAGACATCTCAACGCTTCTAAAAGCAAGCTTCGTTTGTTTGTTTACGTTCATCGTAATATATATATATATATATATAAAGTGAAATAAAGTGTCTTGCTCAAGAACACAACAGGCAGTCCCGGTCCGGGAATCAAACTTACAACCCGACAATCCTAAGCTTGACGCTGTAACCACTGAACCGTGTGCCTTCACACACACACACACACATATATTCAGTGCTGGTGCCATGTAAAAAGCACTCAGTCTGCTCTGCTGCCGGGTGGTTGGTGTTAGAAAGGGTATCAGCTCTAAAAAACCATGCCAAAACAGACACAATAATAGCCTTCTACCTCGCTGGCTCCTGTAAAACAATCCAAACTATGGCCACCACGGAGAGCAGACGACGATGATGATATATGTATTAATTATGTTATTCATTTTTGGCATTAACAAAACACTGTCTTACTCTGCTTTTGGTATTAAAATACTATTCTTTCCACCTTGTTTTGTTTACACACACACACACACACACACACGTAGGTAAAGTAATCAATGCACGCACCCGCATCCGATATCTGCCCAGAGGAGTTTGTTAAACGGAAAATTCCATTTCATAAAACTAGTTTTCGGCTTAAAAACCCGAAAGAAGTTCAATGGAATTGTAATGAAATAAATATGGTTTTTTTGAGAAAGGTGAAATATTTTACTTTCATATTACGGCCCACGAGATCTTATTATAAAGGGGCATTCAAAAGTCATCATACATAGGAAATAATTAATTTTTTTAATAAGAAACGGTTAAATAAAAATAAATTGTTTCTTATTTAATGTCGACTTTTGAATCCTCCAGAAATAACAAGTGCTTCGTGGTCGGTAAAATATTTCACGTAGGAAAAACAAAGACGTTCTCAAAAACCATATTCATTTTATTACAATTCCATTGAACTTCTATCGTTTGATTTATCAGATATTATAGACATAAGGAAACTGAAACAGCCTTCAAAAGGAGCAGCATATTAAAAAATATTCTCAAGTTAACAATGGATCTATTGGGAAATATCGACAATTAAAGTGTTGAAAACATTGAATAGAAAAGCCTCGTGGGAAGAAATAATGTCCTTGGGCATTTAGGGTAGAATAATAACCGAATAGTTTCAAGAATGTTTTCACATCAGAGCAAATTTCACTTACCTGTATCTCATCTTCTTCTTCGATCTTTGTCTCATTCTGTGCATCTGGCACATTTAGATGTCTTCGTGAGTTTAAGAGTCGATGGTTCTACAATCTGTCGACGAGAAACAATTTTACAACATTCAAAAGCAAGCTTTAGAGTTTCATTATTTAAAGGGACAACAGCTTGGGTCACAAAGTTCGCTATCTCTTGATAAGAAGGTCTTTCGCGATCTCCCTTTATTTGTATCCTCCTTTTTGCCATTTGAAAACCAATTCTCCCAAGGACCAAGAATTGATACG